>NC_084908.1:2665505-2761860 GCF_949316345.1 Pungitius pungitius
TTAACACATTGGAGGGGCCTCGAGCTATAACTTCAGACAGTGTTATCTGTTTCGTTCCATTATTTGTAGTCAGTTATGGTCACTAGACATATAATACGGTGTGTGGCCAGCGAAACATTGGAGCATAAACAGAAGCAGAAGGGAAGAACTGCAGGGGACCAGACTCAAGATGACAGTGCGATCTTAAACTCCCTTCATGCATCACTCGCCCTGGTAGATGTGGATTTGACTGACAGTCCGCTGCCCATGCACGCTGTCTCTCTTTGTGGGTTGTGGGAATAGTTCTAATCTATCAGGGGAAACCACTGGGACAAACAAGGGATTTTTACACCTTTGGTTTGTTTGCGTTGTAGAATAACTCAAGTTCGAAAAGCATTTGACATACAGAAAAAAACACCTTGCTTCAGACTCCTACAGAGTAAACATAGACATTTCACCCTGGCTCACATCAAATGAATCATTCAGACAGCCGTGTACTGTCAGTAAAATAGATTGGTTTTAAAAAAAGCAAGACGAACCCACTGCAGCAGGGAATGGCCTCATGTCATTGGAAGAACTGCAGGTCTTGCCAAATGATAGTAACTCACCCAAATCAATAGTGTTACGACCGGACAATGGAACTGAACCCCAATGCACGACCCGAGAAGCAAAAGTTCCAAAATCAAAGTTTATTTACAAAAAATCCCAAATGAAAATCACTCTCTCACGAGGGAAGTCCTGTACTAAACCCAAGAACAACATTTCAAAAATAGGACAGGAAACCACAAGACAACATAGACACGAGAAAAATTGATTCAATCTACTTTACGAAGATAGTTTATATTCTATTGCTGAGACATATTACTTGAAACAAATGGGTATCTTTTTAGATTTTAATATTGCAGTCTGATTGTCTAATGAGCTGTTTTTAAGACGGGCGTGTGGTCTGTGAGGGTTAAGAAATGAAGTTTAGGCGAAAATTCAGTCAGGAAGACTGGACAGGCGTTGCCGATCCCGGTAGGCTTTCTCTCTCGGGTCGTGTAGTACCAGCCAACCAGACGTGGGTGGCGTTACCGTAAACCAATTGCATCAGTGCTGTCAAACGTTAAACGCTGAAGTTGTCATTTCAGGCGACCCGCCACCACCCCTGACACCTCCAATCTACAGCAGAACCTGGCACATCAGGAAATCAGAGCAACTTATTCTCTACCAACATCACCAGTGTCTGGACTCCCATAGGGGGGGGGGGCATAGCTCGGCTCAGCATCCCGGCCCCTGTTCTATCCTACGGCAGGATGGAGTCCAAGCCCCAAACACGTTGCAATAGCAATATTCATGCATGTTATAATAAAGCAGCGTTCAAACTTCAACAAGTCTCTCCGGATTGAAAACTCTTTTACTAGCAAATATCAGTGCACAAACCAAACGGTTATCTTAAGCATCTTTCATTTAAACTATTTTAATCATCCAAACAAATCTGAACAGAGGGAGTAAAACATAACTGAGAATGAGATAATGACAGCTCGTAATGTACTGAAAAAACCCCTAACAATTGTATGAGCTATTACAGCAGTAATCAACACTCCACAGTGATAGAGTTGCCCTCAATTAATCTCAATTATCTCAATAGCTTCATTTGCAACATATCTAATTTGTTTAATGAAAAAAATAGATGGAGTAAAACGCTTCCTGCCAGACGAAATGAAACTTTTTCATATTTCAAACCTCATTATTATAAGACTAACGAGAAGTAAGCTCAACAATTCATTTCCCAGACGAAATAACGACCGGCTCAAATGCGACAGGTTGCATAAATTGTTAAATTAACTTAATTCTTGTGAATCTTATAAAAAGTTTTACTTTGTCCAACAAAACATTGTTTTTGGCAAAAAATGGTGGCATCTTGCTCGATTTGCAAACAGTTTTTTGACACCGTAAAACACATAAAACCTTTTTAGTGTATGTGCTGTCAAATGGGAGAATTATATTAAGCATTTGGAAGCTAAAGAGCCAGATGTCTCCCTACAACTTCTCGACTCCTACAGGTTACGTGTGTTTGCGACAGGAAGTCAGCTCAAACCAACAAATAAGAAAATAGACCAAGCAATGCCACTCTCTGTTGGATCAAACTCCCTCCGTCCATCCTGCCGTCACTGGGCAAACCGCACAAAGACGGGATGATTGTGTGTCTGGAGTCGGCTCCAACAACAAGGAATCCATTACCTCTGAACCCAAAAAAGAGCCCAGCGTTAATTAGTGACCGTTAATCACCACGGTCCCCTCCAGCTACCTTCATCGTTTTTTTTTTATTTCCCCTGCTATTTTCATTCTTATACCAAAGACTAATCCTGCCTCTGCTGTTAAAAGAAGGGAGTGAAGACAGCAGGTCAGATAAATGAAGGGATGACAAATCGATGGCGGAATAGAGAATGAACACGACGAGTGAACAGAACCATAAGGGAGATGGATTTGTCTGTAATGAACGGGGGGGGGGGGGGCGGCTTAGCATAGTGATTTGATCCAGTCACGTCCGGGGTTGATGGAGGCACCGTTTTGTGAGGGGGGTTGAAAGGCGATGGGGTGTTGTGCGGCTGATTGACAGCGCAGGTCCACACAAGAGAGGCCATTTGCATTTTCATTACATTTGAGATTGACTTCTTTCTCTCTCTCTGTGGTTTCGACACTCCCACACAAACACACACGTAAACAAACATGGACGGATCACGGACGGCTCTGTGTCTGCGCAGTGTCAGACCTTTGGCATCTTCCGCAGTGTGTGAGTGACAGCTACACAAAGGCCCCCCCTGTGAGTCGGTGCCAGATAGGGAAATGGCAGCAAAACAATCGCACTCGTATTCTATGTATATATACCTATATTTCAATGTTGAATCGGGTGTCCTAGATTTTTAACTGGGAAAGGTTTTGCAAGCCATGTGACGAAGCCACACACACACACACACACACACACTCATACAGAATAAGCCTTTTTGTCACGCAGACATTTTTGACAGCCAGCAGCCCTCGGACTGAAAGGAGCAGTCAGTCATCTGTGTGGCATCGCCAAGTTACGCCGAAGGGGAGAGGCCTCCGGGGGTCACTGAGGACCCTTGTCGTGACACCGTGACTGACAGACCTACGGTCCCAATCAGTGACGGGCAGGGTAAGGAATACAGAGCAGAGCGGGTCCCAGCATTTCGATCCAAACAGAACTTCTCTTTGTGGCGTGCTGTCTCTCACGGAGATGCTGAGGCGGCAGAATAAACCACGGCGCTACATGCAGAGTTAAAGCGTGATTCCTAAGTTATGCACACGCAGGAGGCAGCAGAGCTTACTGCTCTTCTTCCTTTTGATCATCGTTCACTACATAATTCCTTCTTTCCATCACTTAGAAGTAGATACATATTCTAAAAGAAATGTAATGAATAAAGTGGAAATATATATAGGTTCACAAATCTTGTGGGAGTGATAGTCACCTGATTAAAATCAGCCTATGAAATAGCTCCAATCTGTCGTTATTGTAATGCTTCATAATAGGAGATCTGCTCCTATACTCACATGTTGAGAAACAGTTTTTTTTTTCTCTACAATTTGATTTTAAACAAACCTACTTGTTCAGGTTTAGGATGAGAAAATGCATGCAAACATGCATTGGGTTTTAATATGAAAGAATGATGTTTTGTACGTTAACATATATAATATAGTGTGTTGGACATGAACAGCAGCAACACCACCCTCCACATTAGCGCATAGCGTAGCAATGGCCCCTACTATTTCGATGATTATGATCCAGTTTACCAGTAGAGGATTCCAGCCTACTGATCAAATCAATGCTGCCGATGCCAACTGATAAAGGCCATTCAGGGCAGGGCAGGCGGTCAATGCAAATGATTTATGTTCAGCACTTTTGGCCATGGAGCATATCGGAGAGAGAAGATCAAAAGAACCAAAACAAGCCGCAGCGGGTGAAGTGAGGACTTGCTTCTGCTGAGCCTCTGAATCTGGCAGGAGGTCCTGGCTCTCCCTCTCACTGGGAGAGGAAGGTTCACCCACGCCTCCCGCTGCGATGCCCTACTTTGCTGCCGTACCTCATGGGGGGGGGGGGGGGGGGGGGGGGGGCGGGGGGGACATCTCATCGGATTCCCACCACACGCACAAGCAGCTATCACCCACCTGCGCAATAACATGTCATTTGCTGCCCTGCTTTTGTTGGCTGTGGTAAGTTTTTTTTTTAAATAAATAAAATAAGGAAAGCGAACAAATAAACCCTCGAGGAGTAGGAACGAATGAGCCCTCGCCTCCGTTTGTAGCGGACTTCAGAAGAACCCCTTATCTCTGCGGGAGATTTGAGAGCCAGTAGGACTTTCTCAGCCCGTGCAAACCACGCTGTCCTCGTCTACTCCGAGAGTGATCCGTCTCTGAGGCTTCTCTCCCTTCAGTTTACCCTCGGGACTGTTGCTGGAAACCATAGGTGATTCAAACTTGCCTCTGCTCATATTTGACACATGGTGGGACTCCGCTCTCGCCTACAGAGCCGCCGAGGGCTCCGCCCGTCCGTGGTGAATTGAGCCTCCATCACCTCTACGCCCGATGTGGCAGTAAAAAGACCGACCCGGGAAAATCAAGGTGGTTAAATATTTTTTTGGCCCGTTTCTCTGACATCCAGCAATGGGGGGGGGGGGGGGGGGGGGGGGTCACATGAGGTCGGTGACAAAGGAGGCGTTCAAGGAGACCGATGAGTCGGCTCAAGCTGCGCCGGCTGTGCTGTGTTTTACCAGCTTTGTACGTAACTCTAGCAGCACCAACATCTAATTGTCTGGGGTGGGGTGGGGGGGGGAGTGTGGGGGGGGTGGCGGTGTCCTAAACAGGACAAATGGTGCAACTGCTCTGAGAAGGCAGTGATGTGTCAAACCCTGCCGTGGCTGGTGAAAAGGTTGCCGAGCCGGGAGCGATTAAAGCAATGAATCACCAGTGGGGAGGTCTCAGCCTCTGGCGTCGTCGCACGCGCGCCAGCCGGTGTGTGTGTGTTAGGGCGCTCACCGGCAGCAACGGCAATTCTTCACCAAAAACTGGAGGATCGAGCGTTTTGTGACCGAGAGGGAGGGATGTTTCAGTGCAGATGCATTGCTTTGTTTATACAGCGCTGTATGAATGTGTCCAATTTTGTTCCGCGCCAGCCGGACCAAAACTCATGAATCCAGATGACTCCATGAGCCCGGAGGGGCCCCCGAGCCACTTTGTGATCAAAATGCGGTACTCGCGGATGTCAATGACCCCCGGCTGAAAAGTAGTGCAACAAAGTGAAAATAGACTCCCCGGATTGTACAAAAAACAAACAAAACTTTGAATTTAAATTAAGGCCGACCTAAAAGTAAATCCCGAACCATGATGAGGATGTAATGAAGGAAGGAAAAGAGCACCGCGGCGCAGAAACAAAAGGCAGCGGGCCCCCTTGCATCGTTCATCCCATTCAAGTGACGTATTAATGCCAATAATTAGCAATAGGAACAGTGATTGATGATGAGACCCACAGTCGGCCACCATAACCAGGAACAGGATACTTAACATCTGCTTAAATCGACAACAAAACTGTTGCAGGAAGGAGAATGCTCCAGAAGCATTTCATATTGTTGAAAAAAAAATGATGCTAATTGATTAAATAAACTCTTCTTCTTCTTTCGTCACATTACGTATAACGCCAAGATTGACAGGTTGTCAGCTTTTTAAACTAAGCCATGGCTGTCAGAAGATTGGGTGAGATGCTTTGCTGAGCTAAACTTATGGTGATGAAGCAGCTTTTTGAGAGGACTAAATGAAAGGAACAATGTACCGGGCCACCTGCGGATAATATCTGATCCTGTGCTCAGCAGCCCAGCCGTGGATCTCGGAGATGGACGCCTACAACGAGCAGCGAGACTCCTCGATCACAGCGGGCTCAAACTGAATCAACAGCTGGGTCTCATTCCTCTGCGGATAAAGCCGAATCAATACATTACCAAAGCCAAGACAGAGTTCACCATTAAAAGATCTAATGTGCCTCAGGATCACACATTTGTCTTTTAACTGACTGCACGCAAGAGGGATGAAGGCATTTAACTATAAAGCAAAGGAATCTCGCCTGTGTGTGTGTGTGTGTTTGTATGGCCTTTGCATATCTCCAAAAAAAAGCTCATCAGATACTTCACACTTGGATGCATTGGTGCAATTTTAACACGGGAGATGCTTTATAGTGATAAACTTCGGAAGTGATGGGGGGGCTCTGTGCAGCGGGTGACAGGGACCCAGCTCTTCGGCTCCTGGATGCAGGATACGCCAAAGGCTACAAGCCAACCCCTTCTTCACTTCCTTCACGAAGCGTGACAGGTTTTTGAGAAAGCTGCACTTGGCGGGCCAGGACGTCAGCTCGTTAGGAACGGGCCGCATCCTCAACTCTTCTGGTGGCTCTAATCGGCACGTCCCGTTTTGTGTTGTGGCTTCGTACTGTGAGGCCTGAGGCATCCGTCCCTTGGGAGGAGCACGGAGAACGAGAGCTGTGGACCGAGGCCAAGTCCATTTCGTTCCAGCAGCACATCTCAGGATTTAAAGGTAAAATCGAATCTATGAAGTGCATGGAAGTGCACAAGGCCTTTGGAGTGGGGGTAAGAACTGGTCTGTTAATTGTGCACTCAACATCCATCTCGAGACATGTCTGTGAAAAAAATAATCGTCTCCTCTTGGGACATTCTGTGTGCGTGAATTTGGCGTTGAGGAAAAATGCATTTTGTAATTTAAAAGAAGAGACAGCAATGTGTAATACAATGTTCTAACGGATGTCTTAAGGTCCACAGTAAAACTGATTCAAAGGATTATGCACATAGAGATCATAGTCCAGAGAAATGTGTTGATGTAATGCATATACAGACGTTGTAACACAGAGTGTCTATGGGGCTTAGGATGGAGCTAGGAAAGCAGAAAAAACATCTAAATCAAAAAGCCATCTTTTGAAAGGCATTACTGGACTATGTCCAAAGCACCTTTGGAGCTCTGCTCACACAGGAAGATCTCTTTGACGGTGGTGCTGATGTTCAGTCTCAGCCTGCTTCTTTTGCTGCAGTTCTTCAGGCACCTTGTCTGTTCAGTTGATTCATCATGAATAAAAGGCCACTAATGTACCATATGGCTGCTCCATGAGCTGCTCACTAATGTCTGCATCCAGTTGCAGGTGGACTCACGCTGCAGTTGGAGGAGCTTGTCCTACAGCAGAGCATATCCTCCTGAAAAAGGAGGCTACTTCTACACTAATGCGTTATTATTTTGAATTAGGTTAGTACTAAAAAAACTGTCTCTTTCCACATAAATACTTATGCTGCGTTTTAGAAAGCATTTCCTCCCATTTCAACACACCTGAAAACAAATATCACAATGAGTTCTCAGGCACTATTGTCCACGTTGATGAGACTAGTCGATCTGTAATCAAGGCCATTGTTTGTTTTCTTCAGGTGGTCGTGACAAATCAGGGAAGGACATGTCGTGACTGCTAAAACCCAATCAGGTTGCAAATGCTCGTCTGTCTTGTTGTGTTCCAATCTCCCCCCCCCGCCCACACAGACGTATTGGTGCGGATGTACAGACCCGAAGGCTCTGCAGGCCAAACCAAAGGGAGCTCCAGGAGTCGGTTGGGTCGCATCTCTAACTGTATGTTTAACAAATTTAAAGCCGAAAAAATTTGATGGCGACGTAACACTGTATTTCAGGTGTCCCTGATGGGCAAACTGCAGTCCAGACCAACAACCGGCGGATTATTCAGCCATTACGGCACTCGTTCGGCGGCCCAGGAAGAGCAGCGACCAATGCCCTGTTAGTCCAAAACCTCATAGGTACTTTGCCAAAGCAATTGGAAAAACGCTTCTTTCCGAAAAAATGTCTTCCCTCGTCAGTTGAAGCCGTGAGGCTCACTCCTGAGGGACAGTCCCTGACAACAATGATGGATCAGTGGGGTCACACTTCAAAAAGGTGACATTGACAAGATGAAACAGCGTCTGACCGGGATTGTAAGTATGTGTTATCTTTGGTAGTTTATTCTTGTCTGTATTTGCAGTGACCCACATTCAATGAGGAAAATCATTTCCGTTTTGGCTGATTTTAAATATTAATGTTTCTATTACAGCATAGAAATCAAATGTCAGTTTAATACGAACAAACTGAAGATATGACTCTCACCCATTTACAACAACTTTTATTTATATAGCGCCTTTCCAAACAAAGTTACAAAGTGATTATATTATATACGCACAAGATTAATACAAAATACAATCAAGCAGGTTGAATTAAATGAAATAAAATCCGTCAGATAGGCTTCAGGAGACAGCCCCCCCCCCCCCCCACCCCCCCCCCTGCTTTTGCCATTCAGTATGGATTGGCACTCATTGTTGGTTGGCTGTACACAATGCACAAGTAGGGGACAGAAATACATGGATTATATTTCCAGACACCTGCTGTGGCTAAACATCCTAGATATGCCAATTCTTGATCTGGCACACTGTCACAGGCAGCCTGTGTGCCTAACTGTTTGTGCCCCTGGGCTGTGTATATGAAAATAAATGGTCTCGTCTCAGCTTTTAGAAGGGAGAGAAGTGCCCGCTCTCTGGATGGGGTGTCGTCACGCAAAGTTTGCCCCTTATGCTTCTGGTTCTGGTCCAGAAACACTGTGCCGGCTTTGCCTTTCCGCGTGAAAATTGAAAAGTGTGGAAAATACCACCTGCCTCTCCTTCTAGCTGTTGGAAGGCTCTTTTGCAGCTCAGGCTGAATTGGCGCAGTTGTATTCATGCACACAAAAGAAACATCCACCTGTAAATCGGCCAAAAAAGTCTCAAAGACCCCGATCAGCAGCATGATACCTGGAATACGCAAAGGTCTCCAGCCACAAGTTGCTCTTACACCACCATGCAGGTGTTTTTTTAAGCGCAGCATCCTCTCTTGTGTGATATCTATCAAGACCTCTCTGATGGATGGTCATCATTTTGCCTTGCGAGCCAACGGGTCTGCAGACAAAGCTTTTTACACGACCCCCCCCCACCACACCCGGAGTCCTATAAGACCTATGCTCTCATTCTCCCTCCTGTTTTCAGCTAAGAAACAGCCTGTGAATCTCACCAATAAACTGTGTTGGACACGAGCATTGACTCTTTCACATGCCACTTGATCATAAGCTTCCAGAGAATTAAAGATGATTAGCCTCCAGCTCAGCACATCTAAAACCCACGACCTGATTATACTGTAGACGTCAGGCACTGACCCCCGCCGGTGCCCCCCCCCCCCCCCACACACACACACACACAGGAGGACCCAGAGACTCATTCTTGGCATACACATCTGCAACCCACTCAAATAGATGAATACACAAATACAGAGTAAAAAAAAAAATGAAAGCTCGACCAAGCCTTCATTGAGAGCGCGCTCATTTGGTCCACAAGGATTTGGAATTGCAGCACGTACGGTCGCAGACACGAGGAAAAAGCTGCAGCGCACAGTCAATAAATCATCCCAAACTATTGGCTAAATCCGATGAATCTCGATATCCAAAAAGCACAAACCCGAAAGCGCGATAAAAACATTTTTGTCGCTCCGATCGCACTCCCCCAGCCCCACCAGCCCTTACAGCTGATGCCCTCTAAGAAGGGCTAATCTTTCCTGCTTGTCTACAAACACACTAAAATGATGTTATACTGCAAAAAAGGTTTCTATCTTCCAAATACGGATGTTGATGCCTGGATTTCGACGTTCTGACACTGCTGTAATGAGCTTAAATTCAACCGTTTTGTGGTCATTGATTGATCAGACACGGTGATCGATAGCGGAATCATTACTAACAGAGTTAATTCAGACTCATTCTCAAACCCGGTGTGAAAGGAGGATGCGGCTACGGTTACTTTGTCTTAAATGTACTGAGTACAAAGCTCATTTGCAACACGGAATCACATCGCTTTCGTTTTTCTCGACGGCGATGATTTATTGTAATGGTCATTTTTAATGGTTGCGAATACATCTCTAAGACTCCATCTGTTATCCTTGTTTTGACACTTGGGCTATTTGGGGTTAAAAATTCAGTGGAACTGAAGGGGATTGAAATAAAATGTGCTTCTCTTCCACATCAAATATTCTCCCAGGAGTCGCAGAAATAAAAAAAAGTAATTTGCAGCACGTTGCAGGAAAAGTCATGAGTCATCCCCCGCCACTACGGAAGTAATGTGTTTATACACCTTCAGCCAGTCCGCAGAGAGGAGGAGTGGGAAACAAAGCCTGAGAGCGTCCAGCGGTGCCCTCCCTGCCGCGCTCCTCAATCCCTCTCTGTTTAAACTCCCATTAACCATTCGACCCTTAATGGCTCTGGTATTTCAGACAATTTAAGGACCGTCTCCAGCAGGAAAAAAAAAGGGGGGGGGGGGGGGGGGGCTGTGTGCCAGAGCGTGGCGGCGGAGAGCTAATCTAAGCCCACGGAGGCCATTAGCAAACTGCCATCCAGCCGATAGCCGGGCGCTTAACGAGGAGCCGAAGGGTCCGACAGCTGAGGAGGAAAGAAGAACGCGGGTCACGCCGAGTCTCCCTCGACGAGTCAAAAAGGGGGAGGATGGATACAAGGGCAGCTGTAGATTGAAATGAATATGAATACACACACACACCCACACACACACACACAGCCCAATAAACGTAGGTTTTGACAACCGCATGACTCCAACTGCAAAACACGTTTGACGCAGGATCCCAAATCTCCTTGTGATGAAATGGATAATCAACTTTTTTCACCCTACTATTTAAGTAGGGTGAGAACTGAGAGTAAATGTGAGCGTAAAAGGCCGCAAGCCGTCGTTATTTGGGGGGGGGGAATCTACTGACTCGGCCTCGGACTCTGTCTGCGCTGTAAAAGATTTGGGAACGATGTGTTGCAAGAATACCAAAATATTCCTCAAAATAACACTACTTTCCCCCCGAAAGATATGGTCTCTAGCGCGAGGGATCGGGCATCGTGGCTGACCATTCCACGGTGAAAAGAGGTGGCTTCGCACACAGGAAGCTGTGAGATTGTGAAGCAACGGGGCGGAGCTTCTGAGGCGAGACTTGAAGGATCCGTTAAACACAGTCAGCCGTGTCAATGCTGAGGTGTTTATCAGTGGAAGCGATGCCTCCAAAACCTGTCAGACGACGAGACGAAAGACCCAGCAGGCAGTTTGCTCTGAATAAATGCCTGTCGACTGGGCGTTCTGTGCATTTTGTCAACAATTTCAACCTCCTTCCTGGTAGCGGGGACATCTTTTTAAGGCAAATGGAGTGTACCTGAACAAACCCCCCCCCCCCCCCCCCCCCGGGCTAAGACTGTTTACCTCTAATCTGTTTTTACCTTCTGTCCCCGAGTCATCTCTCAGTGCAAAGGAAAAGAGACAGGAGGAGTCGAAAACAAGAGATAACCGCACAACATGGCCTGCAGAGACGTTCGGGGGAAGGATGCCCAACGGCTAGCGAGAGCCGAGAGGAGGGGTCTCCCGGCTTATCGTCGGGGACCAGCTCCTCACATCAGAGATGCACCGACTTCCCACTAATCTACGTACCGTACGGACCGTCCAAACCTGTTCCCCCAAGGCAGAAACAAACATGGAGAAGCATTTATCTGCAGTACAATATACTCCATTTAGTTCTTTAACCGCACTGCAACTTTATTCTATTTTTAGTTAGTTCTAACGTCTGTTTTTACACAACATTTAATGGTTTTACATGGAGCCCTTTTGAATGGCCTTGTGGTTGAAATGTGCAATTCAAATAACATGTGGCCTTCCTTTCCTCTTTAACATGGAAACTTTTTTTTGAAAATCTCACCAACCATCACCAAGTAATGCCATAACTAATTCACCTCTCCCTTATTGTGAAGCACACTGCTCCAGCACTCTGCTACAAGCCGTAAGCCTTTTTTTTTTTCAAGCAATTTTGCAGCCCCGCGGCCAAAGTCACGTGTGCAGCCCTGAAGGACAACCTCAACACCTCCGAGCCCGGCTCACAAAACTCTGTGGACGGAGCCTAAACGGGCCGGCTGCATCCTGATCCGCGGCATCCTCGCCCCCGCCGTGCTGGGGGGATTGGATTTGGTTGAGACGAGCTTTTATTTCCCCCCGGGTTGCAAGTGCCATCACAGTGAGGCGAGGAGGTGAAGCCATCTCGCCGAATGGGAAACGCTCCCGTGGATGTGCGCTATGTGAGAGAGTAGCCCCGGGGACCAATACTGGCTAATGGCTATCTGATGGAGTGGGTAAAGAGAGGAAGAGAGGCGACGGAGTGAAGAAAGGTGACAGGCCCGTCTGTGTGTTTGTCTTCCGGAGTACTCCGGCACGCTGGTGTGAAAGAGGGGTTCACGCATGCTTATCAGTGGTTAGTGTATACGTGTGTGTGTGTGTGAGTGTGTGTGTGTGTGTGTGTGTGTGTGGGTCGCCCCTCCATGCCTTGCAGCCCGTGGATCTGATGAAGGCGGCTTACAGTATAATGAGATGTGGTCAGATAATGGAGGAGGCAATTACTCGAAGCACACAGCAGCTGTGGGTTAAGAATGACATTATCGATCGGCCAGATGCAGCAGCATGACGGGGGGGGGGAGGGAGGCAAAATCAGAGAAGGGAGAAAAATCAACTCCTTAAATAAACAGCTCGTCAGCCTGGCTTCCAATCAAGGCTGAGGCGTGAGGGACGAGTGGTGTGTGTGTGTGTGTGTGTGTGTGTGTGTGTGCACCCACCCAACACAAACAAGCTCCAGCTGAGCACATTTCCTCGACAGGCGAGCATCTGCAGCCATGTGATTGTGTTGGGAACGGTTCCACCGAGGAGGGAAGTGTCTGTGCTGCCGCTGAGCCCAGTGAACGGTTCAGCCTTAAGTTGGAAATGCATTAAACATTTCATCCAAATCAACTTCTGTACACCTGCATTCACTCGCTCTAGGCTGCATTTGAAGAACTACCCTCAATCCAGTGGTTCTGGGTCGGTTTGGGTGATGTGAAGTGGGGTCGCATGAGGTAGCTAAACACAGCCAGTGCATTATATACAGTAGATGCTGGTGGTCAACATGCCCCTGGTTGGAGGGACACCAGTGAATTACTGCTCAGAAGAAAGCAATATACTCTGTGGACGGGGAGGACGGGGAGGTGGGGGGGGGTTGAGTACATTATTTACCCCTGAGATTCAGTGTAGTCAAAAGTACATCTGAATGTGACACGGAAAATATTAACACCGCATTGAACTTCCTTATTTATGTATTCGCACAAGGGACCTCCGTTTCTCATTAAAAAACACTCTGCTCTCAGCAAAAAGGCAGATCTGACGTTCAGCCGGGTAAACAAGATGGTGACTGGAGTTAGGATGCCAGCGGGCCCAGGTCTACCCCCCTGGCTCGCTGCAGGGTGTGTCCATGCTGGCTGCATGTGTGGCAGTGTGTGTGAGATTGCTTGGGCTTTAGTTTTTCATTAAAATCGAGGTGCTGGCAGACCGGCGCTCCAATGTGTGTCCCCAGAGGCCGGCGTTTTCCCACGAGCTCAGGACAATCAATTTGCCAACCTGGAATAGGGAGAGATGCATGTGAAGGGGTGGAGTGAAGGATGGATGAATGGATAGAGGGAATTAGACGGCCAGAGAAACTCCTCTAGCCTAGAAATCCCTTTATTTTTGCTTCCTTTTTGCTAGGAGGCCTCTCGTGAATCACAGAGGAGCTGCAGTAAAGAGCATTATATATATATTACATCTCCACAATTAAACCGGTCCCTTTCAATAAGAAATAGACACAACTCTTTGTAAAACATTTCTTTTCGGACTGTTAACATTTTCCACGATAGAAAAAACGTAACACGAAAAACAGAGTGAGACCATAAGAACATATACTGTCGCACAATGAATGTCCCTGTAGGAACACATGCATGCACAAGGTCGTACACTAATTCATGCAAAGCTACAACACATACTATGCACAGTATATATATATGTTTTCTTTTTTTTTAAATAGTTTACAGGAACATACACCATGGTTGGAATCAATGGATATCAAAGACAAATATATTAATTATAATAATTGTATTATATCGACCATATCATGACCTCATTTTGTTTGATACACTATTCCACTATCTGATATTAAGCATTTGCTTCAGTGCTTATAAAGGTACAGAAACTCTTCCAGACATTGTACGTACATAAATAATTACCATACCTGTGTTTTCAAAATAAACCTTCGTCTCGACAGTAAATATAGAAAACCTTACTAACCTAAAACTTGCTAAGGTTAGAAAAAGAGTGTAAAGTGCCCTCTACTGATCAAACACAACCAACCAGTGACTCGTCCTTCTTTTCACTTGACTCACTGGATTACATGAAGGTAATTTGCTCTACTAGCTATAAACAGAGGTGTGTGTTCATTCCCTTCCCCTCACTTTCACCACAGCCGCCTTGCATCCAGCTCACCGCAATGCAGTTAAGCAACCACGGTCCTTCACTCACTTGTCACCAGATCATTGGGGCCAACGCTGTCGTTTTTGCAAAACAATTTCTTTGTGCTGTTGGATTTTTTTTTGTGTTTCCAGGATCACTTCCCTCTGCCTCTGTGCCTGCCACACGAAAACTCTGAGCTCTTGCTTTGGCCGAGCTTGAATTCCCATCGGACTGCCCAGGTCGGCTCCCCCTCACTCGTTTTACGCCTGGTTTCTGAAAAATAAATCCATCATTACTTTCCACCTGAGTCTGTGCCTACTTTTTGGTTCCAACTAAACCCCCTCCAGAAAAGTATGAGAACAGCATGCATGAAGCGCTATGTAAAACTCTGCATCAGGCAGCATGGATCAAAACGTTATAGACAGGAAGCCCATTAAAACCTCATTCCAATCCCACCCATACATTGTGGCCGGATAGATTAAGCTCGAGCTGGCTGGTGTGGTTCCAGGACTAATGGAAAATCTCCAAAAGCTTTTTGGCCACGTGGTGAAGCCTGGAAATCAGAGTAGTTCCAGTTAGTACCAGTATTGGAGATCCTTTCAGCAGAGCCGAACATGCTGAATGTATGGTTTGGGAAAAATATATTCTTTTTTATCATCTCATTTACGCTAAACAGGAAGAACATACTGCAATCTGATTTGTATTCTGCCTCATCAGTCTTTTTCTTTAAAGAGAATGTTCTCATTTGGGTTGAGTGAGGAAATTATTCATTCTGATGCAGAATGTGTTTTTGTCTTTAATGATACTTAAGACCCTTAAGACGCCCAGTTGGACGACCACCATGCTGTAGCTCTCAGGGGAATCCCAGTTTTGTCAGTTTAAGGTGTTCTCTGATATCTATTAAATAAATGATTGCCGTGTGTAGCTTGGTGTAATTAGGCAAATCAGAGGGGTTTATCTGGAGTCCTTGTCTGATTCAGCAGATTTTCCTAATCCTTTGGACTCCTTAGAACGAAATAATGTTGAAAATGGGCAATGGTTAGAGAAATATTTGATGTTGGTGCATTATCATTTTTTTAAAGGAGGAATATAAAACATTGAGAGCGTTAATAAAACAGCAAACAACTACTTGCTATGTACAGCTGTAGAGAATGAAGTCGCTCTCCCTTCTGTGTGCTGTAACCAGAGTTTCTCCTGCTTTGCTGTGACTGAGTCACAAGGCCTGTTCCATGTTGGTGACATATCAGAACCAGCTTTTATTGCATTGTTAATAATGTGAGCCGTAAAACCTTTACAATATAATAATGGAAACGGTAAAGTCCGGTGTTGTACTACAGTACAACTAAAAAGAAAAAATAATTTTGAGCAAATGGCCTTTAAAGTTATGTTTAGTAATATTGTGAATATTTTGTAGGGTAGAATAAAACCTAATAGATATCACCAGGAAACATTCTCAACAAGAGAAGTCTGAAGGGGGCATAACAGGAAAGCTGAACAGTACATTGTCTCAGTGCATAAAAACAACGATGCTGTGTCCAAACGGTTTGGGTTTGCTTAATAGCTAAAACTCAATTACCCTGATAACAGCTGGAATTTATCATAAAGATCATGACTGACAAGCTTAGCGCGTACAAATGGATTGGGGAAAACAGGACGAAGAGGAAGGAAGGTAAAGCAACTGACATTGAGTGAAGGCATCGCAAAGACAATAGCTCTCACTACAGGAAGTGACTCAGCAGTCGGCAACATCCATGCTCTGTTGCAGATGTAAGGCGAGGAGCAGCGATAGTGGGAGATAACAAACAGTCCGCAGCGCTATCGAGACGATTCAACGCCACACGGAGAGAAAAGGCAAGAGGTAAGAGATAAATTGCTTTTGTAATTAGCAAGCCGGTGTGAGAGAAGCAGATAAAACCTTGAGGAAATAGGTAGATTTTAAAAATAATGCTGTGTACAGTTTACGGCTCAAAGCCGTTATCCAACAGCAGTCCGTCACACAGAATCCAGGAGAGGATTAAGGTTATGGACCTAGTTTCTATTAATCAGCGGGAAGTGGCTTCCCATCTGCTACAAACAGAATGAGAAGCTCACAACTTTTATTTTAACGTTTAAAACAACAAGTTCAGTTCAATCCAACAATAAGGTTTCCTGTTGGAAAACATTATTCCTCCCTGAAGCCGTATAGAGAATTTTGATTGTTTGATTAAAATGAACATTGTGTTAAGTTTGTCTTGGCCCAAATGGCAATGGAGCTACTCCCTTAAAACCAAAGCAAAATAGCGGATTTGTCCAAAATTCATTTTCCCAGCAAGGCACACTTTATACAGCTTTATACAATAATAATTCTCAAGTCCTATTTGGTCCAAACCGTGTCCAAATTTTCCCCCGGCAAAATGTCCCCACCACTCTTTACACAAGGAATGCAACGTTGGTTACAAGCGCTTTGCTGTGGAAACAGGAAGTGGTGTCGTAAACTTGGAATGTGACATTTACCTGAACCTGTAATTTGAGCTTTCCTCCTCTTCCTCCTCTCAAATGTAAACAGAAAATTTCCTCATTCAAAAGGTCAGGAGATAACAGATAACAAGCATGAGATCTGCTCTGCTCCACAGTGAGAAAAATAATTAAGCTTGAACAATCACTCACAAGGTTTAGTTATTATAAATCTATCATGATTTGTAACTCTTGTAATATGAATGATTCCCTTTTTGTTACTTTCAGCTCCATGTGTGTTCTTATCAAATAAACTCCACAGAATGTAATGCACAATCAAAGAAGTGTCAGAAATGTGAGGTGTGAGCACCACGTGCATTTTGGTATCACCATTTCAGGTAAGTTTAATGTTCCTGAACCCTATATTCACTTTCCTTTTTGCAGTTGTGTGCTGTTCACATGTTTCACCAGTACACATGCCGTGTCTGCTCTCTGGCTGAGTGTCGAATGCAGTATATATGTACATATATACTGCATATATGCCCGCACATATATGTACATATACTGTATACTGCATATAGGTTTCATATATGTGCATATATCCACATATAGGTTCTTTCCATGTGGGAATGTCTACCCGAGTGGAGAATGAACTCTCCCCCCTGTGTCTGTCCTACCAGCCCCGTGCACGCTGTCGGTCTGGCCGTGCACGCCGTATCAAGGCGCACACGTTGGCGTTCCCCCACCAACCTCGCTCATGGCCGCTGGTCCGCGCAGCAGTTACAGTGTGCTGCGCTTCCACAGCAGCTCAACGCTGGTGTGCATGACGTTGGTTGGTCAGAACCCATGGTGGGGGGGGGGGGATCTTTAAAATCCCAAGACAGCTATTTGCACTCTGGTTTTCACTGAAATGTCTTTTAAAAAGCTGACTAATGCACCATAGTTCTCATTATTCAAACTGATAAAACCTGGAGGGCAAGACCTTATTTCCGGCTTTTTGCCCACCAATATCATTGATGTGAAAAAATTAGTAAAAAAGAATTATGATTAATGGTCTTGGTTTAAGCAGATTAAAATGTTCCATATATTCAAAATGTTTGACTTAAATAGCTAAAAGAATTAAGTTAGAATATATTTGTAGCAATAACTACGTGGTAACGTTGATATTGTAGCCAAATGGGAGATGCTCGAGTGCAACAATGTGTTGATAATTTTAGAATAAAAAGGCGAGTCAGTTACCTAACGGTGTTTCCGGCCTGTGTTTCCCCAAGTAGATCTTTACCTTGTTTGTATTTCTTTTAGAAAGCGAAAGCGCCACATTCACAGTCACACACGCTTTAATGTTTGCACTGTTAATATAAAGAGTGCATATTCCTCTGGCGTTTGTCAGGGTGTTAAAGTAATTCCCTTCCGAGGATATGAAGTTCCCCTCTTTGATGTGAGAGTTACAATTGGAAACCATCAACTCTCTTTTCCACAGTAAGAACAATGGAGTCTGGAAGTGTGTGTGTGTGTGTGTGTGTGTTATGCTTGGGGTTATTTTTTCCCCTTCTGTTAACATGCACATCCTTCACACTTCACACATCCTTCACGCCCATCCCCAAGGAGAACACCTCTCTCGTCTACAACACCAGTCAACAGCTTAAAACCCGCGGGGAGCATATTATTGATATTTGTCTCTCTGTTGTTCCGTGTCGCACACATCAAATAGAAAGATAATTGAGGGGAGGGAGGGGGGGGGGGGTATTATCCTCGGTCGCCCCGGTCAGTCTCTGATCGAAGCCATTTTAAACAGCTCATTTTATGCACTCCAACAAATGGACAGGGCTATTATTTATGAAGGATAGCGTCTTTAAAGGGACATCAGTGGAGGGTCGGGATTTGACCGGCACTCGCTCAGAAGTGTACACACACACACACACACCCTTCGTGTGGCTGATGCATGCTAAGCTTATCCAAAGTATGATGCATGCTATACGCTGTCAAGAAGTAAAATTTTCACCAGTTAAAAATACAGCTTCTGGTCTTTTGTGTTGCCTCAGCACCCCTCCCACCCCCTCCGATCCTGTCCTCTTTCACTTAACTTCTTTTTATGCATGCGGGTTCCTCACGCCACTTATGTTCACTGTCGACTCTCCCCCTCTCATCACTGCCACATTAAGGTCCCCGCAGCACCCCGTAAACAAAAGCATGAATCACTCGCGCTTCTCCTCAACTGCCTGGCCCGAAATTCATGGTTCCCAGGCGCACTAAATCACAGTGGGTGAGCGGCGCCCCCCGGGGGGAGGCAAGAAGGGCTAATGCACACTGCCCATGAATACTGTCGCCATCAAGGCCAGTCATATGCGTCTAAATATAGTCAATCCGGAGATGGATGGGCTTAAGCTGCAAAGCCATAGGCGACATGAGAACACCTACCAGGCTGCATGGGGGGGTTGATAATTGTTGTCAGGGGAAGGAAACCTAGAGCCGGCAAACACATCACCCTTAACGGTGTGAAAAGGCCTTGCGCTCCAGTGTAGATATAAATTGATCATAATTATTGCAATTCTTGGTTTTGGGTGATTTATGCTAATAGATTCCCGTACATTTTACAGACTTTACTTTTAATAGGGAAAAAAAAAGTCTTTCATATATTTTGGTACAAAGAACTAAAATGAGTGGAGTAGAACAAGCAGCGCACACAGGCGTGTCTGAAGATGAAACAGCGCGGGACATGATGCGCGCCCGTGAGGAAGGATTGCACCCTGCTGGTGGACACACACACGTCCGTCCATCAGCCGCGCGGTACAAGGTTAATAGAAACGTGTCCTTGCTTGTGAAGGTCCTTCCACATCAGAAGCGTAGCTGCCACTAAACTGCAGAGCGGGACCTACTCCGTTTGGATGGCCGCGTCAAGAGCGTTAACACGCTATTCCGCCGTGGACAGGACATTGAAGCGCTCACCTTGTGGAGTGTTATGTCCCTTAGAAGTGCATTAGTGTTATTGTAGCATCCTAAAAGGTGTTCTAGTAATTTAATAGTTTTTTTTTCATCTTTACCGCAATTTGATGGGTTTCCGTACATTTGGATTTTCCACTAAACGCTAGAGGAATGATTTCTGCCGCAAAATGTAATATCAAATCTTAAGTTCTGCTCCTCACACCATCCTCATTATAACAATCTATAATAATGCCATGCACGCAACACGCTTAAAGCCCTCCAGTGCAATTTTGAAATGGCCGTTACTTCGACACCTCCCTCCAGCCAAATGTTCCACTCATTTCCCCCTCAAAGGATTCGAGCAGCTAACTTGTCCTTAAACCCAAGTTATTGTAAGATTCCTCCCCCTCAGGCGCACATTGATGACCCGTGAGGGAAAATGAAGTGCGGAGAGTTCTCTGTGTGCTTGTAATAAAGGCGAACACACCCCCTCTAAATGTCCGGCCGTGAACTGTCTGTAAGTCCTTCAGTGTGAAGCGGTTCCCTAAAGTGCTAATCTCACAGGGAGGTCATCCTTTTCACGAAAGCCGCGTGAGCCGCATTTAACTTCTATCACAAAACACCTCTAGAAAGGGGAATCTAATCTGGGAGTCGAGCCAAAGCGAAGGTTTATATTTAGGCCCAGCCGTGCAACGCAAAGGCACATCAGCAAAGTGCATGCAAACAGGAGAGGCTGATCCTCATGCGTTTGCAAACACCGGCGTCGAGTTTGAGCACGGCTCTGCTTTCACCGAGAAGCCAGGCCAGCTACCCTGTAACGCTCTGAGCCAGATTAGCTTCCCGATTCGGGAAAAACATGCCTCTGATCTCCGCAGAGCTGGTTTCTCAGTGATAAACTCTCCCTCAAACATAGATTTGTCCTGCATCAAAGCTGCTGACAACACCACCGGGATTAGGGGAAGCATGGGATGAGTCGCCAAATATAGCACTTCACCAATTTACACTCCAAACAAAAGATAACAAAGGTTCCGGAGATTGTTTCTTTAGAGATTAGAGAGCATTATGACTCAGAAGTGATGAATCAGATTATGCAGGGGAGGCTGAAGAATCCCTTGCATGAGCAGTGATAATGCAGAGCTAATATCAGCAGTAAGGGGTTTGAGATCCCTCGAACTGCTTATTAAAACTAAATGTTGCAAAAGAGAATTATGAAACTACCTGACGTCCTTTTATCCTTTTAACACTTTTAACACTGGCGGGGATGTGTGATGTGAGGTTGTCACATCTCGTTTGCTTCTTGAATGCGGGCAAGCTGTTCTTCTCATCCACTCTGCAGCATTCTACGAGACGTCACACTCACCTACATCATCTGCGTCATTAGGAGCAAGTCACGTAGTGGGAATACCGTGATCTCGCACGAGGTCGGCGGTGTATAGGTTAGTAAAACATAAGTAACCAACCTTCTTATTATAGTTAACAAAGCCCAAACCACACAAATTAGACCCCATTCATGCATAATGTTTGTGGAAACTGTCACTGAGACGGTCAAAGCCTGACCCTGAAGGGGCGCCTGGCCTGTTGCATGGTGACGCGGGGGTATTTCACGAGGTCAAGATGGCTTCCTTCTCAAGTGGTCTTCAAATGGTCTCGGGTGACGCCAATTAATCCGATTATCGCAGCTGCCACCTGAGCCCAGAGGCTTTATGCACAAGAAGCCACCCCCCCCAAGACCTATAAAAAGACTTGTGTGTGAAAAAAACATGTCATGATGATTTTCTCTCCGGTCTAAACCCCCTCAGAGTCCTGTTCCTGCCAGCGACAGCAGGCAGCTGCACTACAATCAACAGCATTCAATTGCATCTTCTTGGAAGGCTGAAACAGCGTGCAGATTACACTCACACTGATGTATCATCAGGCCACAGATGGCGAAGCACAATTCCCCCTTAATGTCTCCACGTTCACTTAGCATAGCTTCAGCTTTCTCAAAACAACATTAGAGGCGTTTTGGCTCCAGTGCAGTGTAGCTTCATGTAAATCAATATAATCACCATTTCTAGAAGCAACGCCGAGCCCTTTAATACACGTTAAAGGGATGACCTTTACAATCCCAGGGATCCCAGAGGGGGATCCTGTTATCTGCATTTGTGGCCCAAAAACGTGTCATCGATCGGATGGGCTTTTGTGGACACTCCCACTGAGACGCGATAGGATGTGAATGCGTCGCTCGCTCGAGTGGCGTGTCCAGAGCGGAGGGCTGTAGAACTCGCCGCCAATCAGCAATTAACCTTTACTGTCTGCTCTGCCTGTCACTTGTCAGCACCCTTACGTTTCTTTGGCTCCTTTTCGATGTAAAGGTCACTTATGGCTGTCAGGAATAAAAGCAATGGCACAATAAATGATTTATGACGACATCACCTCTGCCTTCTAACGGACCTATATATGGTCTGCATGGAAAAAAAAAAACTTTAAAAGACTTGTTAGCCATGTAAGTAATTAAACCATATTATATAACGTTAAAACTGCGAACAAATGATGAGTCAATTTGGGACTGCAAACAAAATTTCAAAATTATTTTTTCCAACAAAATATTTACTGTGCACTGCTCATTTTCAACCACTAGATGTTTGCAGATGCAAAACGCTGTGGCACACAAATGACAAAAGCCTCATGTATGGTCTCAAGATTTTGCTCTTCACGCCATTGGATCATACAAGGCTGAGTGCAGACTCTGGATCAGACTTAATCTGATCAGGACAGAATCCTAAAATTAGCGCTACGTGTGATTTGCCCCCCCCCCCCCCCCCCCGTCCAAAACTTCCCTCAAACCCTGAAGGACAGCTTGTCCATTTCCTGCAAACTTTCATTCTGCCCTCCGACAAACCTTCCAAGAGACATTAGCCGTGTGATGGCATTCTTTACGGGTGGAGATCGGGTCGGCCGGTGTGTTTATGAGTGCAGCCAAGCTTCCAGATCAGCTCATAAATGTGATTCATGCTTGTGTGCGATTGAGATGTCCTTTAGAACTGTAGGGCCTCGAACAAAGGGCAAAGCGAGCGAGAGCGAGAGACATTGAGAGAGGGAGTCGTGAAGAGGCTTTGGGTGTGTGTGTGTGTGTGTGTGTGTGTGTGTGTGTGTGTGTGTGTGTGTGTGTGTGTGAATGAATGAATTATACAAGGCTTGTGGATGTTGGGTATCTTATGTTCAAGTGTTCCGAGTTTTGAATGATTGTCAGCACGCATTAGTATCAGGATGTGATGGTCCCAGGTGTTCCTCCATCCTAAAGTTCACACATTTTTCCGCAGACAGAAGCTTTGTCCAAGCTCTGCTAAGGATCTCACAGATGTTTGCTGGGGTTGAAACGTTTTTTTTTTCACTGCTCTGTTTAGCCTTGAATGTGCTGGATTTTTCCAGGATGCACAACTCGAAAACATCAGCACTGCGTTTTAATGTTCAATTCTTTACTTCTTCGCTGGGTTTGGTCCCAGTCTGGGCTTCATTGGGACATTTTTGAATTTGTTTCAGTGACGGCCTTTATTTTCAAAGCAGCCGTAGATGCGTGCAGCGGCTGTAAAAGCACAGGTGTGATCTCCATTCCGTCCCAACCACGCAGGTCAGCAAGTGAGCGCGCACAAAACGGGGGAAATGGCTCACCTATGTGGAATGCAGCTGTACTTGGTTTTTATTACTTACGGACCTAAGCTTTTCCCTGCTTAGCTTGGCTCGAGCTGAAGCAAGAACTGCTTTGCTTGCATGTGTAATGCATTCGTTTTACGTTCAATAACCTGTGGTCAAAAGCACTGTCTCTCAGCCAATTTGGGGTCGTTTTTATTATTGTGATTTCTTTTTTACTAGCGTCAGTTGAAAGAACAGGATTTTAAAAGAGTGCTGTTAGAAAGAGATTTACCTCAACGTGAGGCCGGAAAAAAAAGCAAATTCAGAGCTTGTGATAATTATTTTGTCCCTGGTCTGATCTCAAAGATGCAAACATGCCCTTTGGTGCTCTGATAGTTTACAATAACAACAGTGACCCCGGTTTGTCCATGATTGTACCGTCTTCCGTCACGCACCAACCGCCAAGTCAAATTCCATGTTTGTCTAACATATAATGGCAATAAACATTTCCTGATTCCTATTTCCGGTAAGACTGTACTCATTCAAGCCTGTCCCACGGCTTTAGAAGCTCTTCCTCATATTATCAGATATGCATGTCAGTCATCTTCTATATACCACTTATCCTGAGAGGATCACAGGGGGGGGCTGAAGTCAATCCCAGATAACATCAGTCTTTTGGAGGAGACCGGATTACCTGAGAGAACCCACGGGGGCCCAAGGAGAACATGCAAACCCCACAGGAGCCGCTTGGGGGGGGGAGCCTTCAGACTCAGGACCTTCTTGCTGTGAGGCGACAGCGCTAACCACTACACCCCAGTGCCACCCTGCCGCCCTGGATACTAATGGGACAAAAAGGCATGAATCTGGGAGCATGTTTTGCTCCTTGATTAGAAAATCAATATTAAATCAAATGATGCGCTACACCGAATCACGGTGAAAATCCTGGAGGCATGTCAACATAATACAGTAGAATGGACCTTTTAGAGTAATTTGATTTCAAAGCCAAAGATCGAGTTGTTCCATCACCTACGTTTGTTTGTGTTAGTTCACACGAGGCAGAGTCACCCAGCTTCTTCGCGGCTTGCATGAACTGTGTGTGACAGGAACGAGAGAGCCGCAACCGCAACACCCAACGGCGGCCCTGCAGAGGTCAGGGACTCTGCCATCAAATTGGCTCAATTTGATTTAAGTGGCGAGTCACTCGCTGTACTCGGGAGCTGCCACTTCCCAACAAAGTCACTTGCTGTGTTTTTTGCTGAAAAAAAAAAAAAAAAAACCTCCTTTCTTTAGAATTCAGGGCCTCGCTCCTCTTCTCCTGTTGCCCTCTCACCCACGGGGAGGGACGGGAAGCGTTGATTGCATCCTGCCATTTTTTTGCCATGTCACCAGTCACCACTAATGGCTACTTTACCATGCCGCCGATGGCTGTATGAAGGCAGGGGCGTGCAGGGAGGCTGAAAGGTGAGGGTACCATGAGGTGTAATGCCGAGATGCGGATGTGTTTGAATAGAGCTGCTCGGCAAGCTTTCCTCCCTTTACACACACACACACACCGAACCTTTGACAGGAAAGACAAAGCCAAGCACTCAGATTGAGTTCGGAGGAAACCCAAAGATGACCCAGAAAACACTGCGCTCGTCTGATATGGTCTGGTCCCAACCTCCCATAACCCCTGTTCTATGCATAACACACCCCGTATACTTATACAGAGACTTAGTATTAAAAGGTTTGTACATTTTAGTTTCCCCTACTAACAAACAAAACAGTGTTATGTTTGTGGCAGGTTTTGGCACACTGCCCAAAAGCCCTGTAACAGGAGACTCTTTTTACAGCTGACCCTGATAAGAAGTCTTGGAATGTCTTAAAAAGGAGGAATAGGTTACCTATAATATCAGGGAGTGTTTTAAACGCAATTCTTTGCTGTTGCCTTTAAAAATTAAACCAGGGACAAAATATCCAGTGTATTTGCTCAGTGTTATAATTAAACTCTTTGTGCCGATGGGCTTTACAAGGAAATGGTCGCCAACGCAGTTCAAACACTGAGTTCAAATACTGAATCATTTTGTTCAAACATACCAAAGAATTCGAAAGTAATACAAAATAACCTTTCTCTCCTCATGCCCCCTGATTGTAAATACTTTCTTCTTTGTCCATTTTTGGGATTCGCCTCCTAATCAGGAGAATCCAGAGTGTGCTCACCCTTTTGTGTCATTGTTGTGCATGTAGCCTTACATCAACGAGGCCAAAGAGTGACCCGTGTCAAAAACAAAGTTATAGACACTTTGTTCCTCTTAGTTAAAAAAAACAATATCTCTGAGGTCGTAGTATATAAATAGCTATCTGAAGCCAACATTTTAAAGTATCGCATCAGAAAAGCAGTTTGGAAATTCAACAAAACTTCCCCAGTGGCGCAAGAAGGTGTTTTTTTGCTTTTGTTGCAAAAATACACATAATTGAAAAGTAAATTCTGACGTAGCAACACCCTCAACTCACATGAGTGTTTCTGCTGTCACCATCTTTCTTTCCATATTCTTAAAACATGCAACGCTTTTCTTTGTTTAAAACAACATAAAACATGGCCAACTGGAACGAAAAAGCAACAAAAGCAGTCGTCTCCTGGTTTTTAAGGCGTGTTCCACAAAAATATTACAATTTTTAAAAGTTGATTGAAAATACACAAATTGGCTGGTCTATTGAATAGAAACATTTTGGTGTAACAGAATCACATTTTTAACCTAAACTACATTTGTGTATTTGTTGAGCTGTACTGAACAAAACTCATTAAAACCCATTCAGTTCAATCACTACTAGTAAATAAGTTGCATTTTATTTGGAAACTTGCAGCAGTAAATTGCTCCTGCAGGTTCTTCGAGAACTTTTTTAGTGATGGATTAGATTCTTTACGTCTCGTTGAGGCCGAGCTGTAGTGGACCATGACGCAATGGAGGATCCACATCCCATCGAACATGGCTCTCATTAGAAAACCTCACAGCTTCTGTTTGGGGTTCAAAATAACTTACGTAGTGACCTCCGCATGGGTTTTTATTAGTGGTGAACGTTGGCCAATGTTTACAATCATGGAGGCATTAAGAAAGGTCAGATGAATTACATTTTGATCTGACCTTTGATCTGATCTTCACAGACATTGAGGGAGGAATTTGTAGAACAACATTCTCAGTCAAAAACATCAAATCGAATCCTTCAAACCAAAGCGACTCAAAAACAACTGGATTCGAGGAGCTTAGAATTTCTGTCAAACCTTTAGCGGTTTACCAGACCTGCGGCGGATCGTGTTAAAGCAACATATAAAACTCATCGTTATGGATTGACCGGTCTCCACAGCAATGAGCCACAGGGTAAAACCCAACACGATGCGTCACTAAGCCGCAACGCCGCCGTCACGTAGGGCCGGAAAAAAGGCAGGTGACATTGACACCGCGGTCTCACCCCGTGAAATGATACGTTTGTATATCGTGTGTGTGTGTGCGTGCGTGGGTGTATGCACACACAGCCAAAGCCAGATTACAGGCCGGGGGCATCAGTAACGTCAAACAGCATTCAGTCAGTCATCGGTGACGCCGTCCCGTGCATTTAAAGTGAGCCAGTTCCAGAGCGGCGGTGCACGCTCCCACACACTGACACCATTTACCCTGCAACTGCGTGTTGCACTTGAAATGTGCTTCTAGAAGTTCTGATGTCGATCAGAGACATGCTCGTGGGAGTTGTGCGTGCGCGTGTTTGCGTGTGGGATTGACACAGACTAAATACACAAGGGAGGGTCGAGCAACGAGGGTGGGTGGACCATCAGGGAGGAGCTTGTGATCACGCAGTGGGGGGGAGGAGCCTGAGACAAGAGAACTGGTGAGTCACAGAAAGCGCTGCGTAGGGGGACTGGGCGTGACATTTGTGTTCAATGACTAAGCAGCAACAGCCCCACTGGAAACCAGAAAAAAACGCATGTAGATGCCCCATAGCAAAAAAGTGAAAAGCACATTTTAAAGATGCAACAGTGTTTTAACTTCATGCTGCTTTCAATGGGCACACACTTAAATCCTGAGGGCCCATATTTTGGCTACTCTTAGAAAAATGTACCTCGACACCAGTGTGAAATCATTGAACAGGACATTAGATCTTATGTATTCTGGTTGTTAATGTGAGGCTCTGGAGCTCCTTTTAAATCCTCAATTCTGATTTTTTTCAAAAGAACAGGCGTTAGCTAAAACGGACATTATTACAGACACAAAACATATCACTCACTAATAAAAACAAGGCAAATATAAAAAAAGACAACGAACATCCAAAATAATAAAGCTATCCACACTATGAATTAATAGCACGTTACTTCCTTTTAAATCCTCAATTCTACGGAGAATTTACCCACAATCCTTCCTGTCTTTTGGTTTTGTAGCAGCAGGTGGCGTAGTTCAGCCATTTTAGCAGGGTTTATATGGAACCATTTTAACTACGTCACACTGGTATGCAGCAGAGAAACTCACACAAGTCATGATTCAAGGCCTCCTTTTTCTTACGTATCACAACCTGTGCCCCCTCCTTCCGTAGGAGGAGTTGCTGTGTCAACTTCCAATGGTCACTTACACATCACAGAGAAAGAGAGAGAGAGAGAGCATTGTTGTCCATGATTGAAGGAGAGGTAAAAGAACACCTAGATGACTTGATGGGCTCTACATTGGTCACCTCCGCACCGGGGGAAAGATAGCATTGTCATTCACGATTAGCAGGATGGGAGATAACACTCTGGGATACTGTCTTCATTGATTTGAACCATGTCCCAATTCAAGAGGTCACAGACCTTCTGTCCACTCACTCTGAACCTCACAACTTTGCAAAAATGTATGACATATACATGGCACAGGCAACACGATCCAAACCTTTATTATTTATTCTATATCTTTCATACACACAAAGCGAATACACTATTTACTTGGCACTGGCAATAATTTTGAAGTTTTTAAATTGAAAGCGTAGTACTTTTTACTTTGACGTGCTATAAGAATAAGGAACCAGTAACCTGCAACTAAAGTGAATCAGCGTCCTTATAGTCCGCCAGTGACGCGTTGTATCAGTGGTCACATTTACGGACAAAAGCCCTTCACACGGATTCCTTCTCTTGTAAGAAATCTTCGTTTTAACAATGGCGGAATTATGCTACGAAACCAGAAATGTGAGAGTAGGGTTAGCAGACCGATCACAGCCTTGCGGGCTGCGTGAGGCTCGCGTGGCTTTTGACGCTAGTCTAGAAAAATTGGTCGACGCACACAGGGGTAAAAAAAAAAAAAGCGTGCAAGGGGCCAAGTCGTGGCGCCGCTCCTCCCGCTGGGGCAATAATAATTTGACACACGTGTGTTGGATGAAGAGGGAAAGTAAACTACAGCGGTGTAGCATCGACTCAACGGGGAAATATAACAATTTGTTGTGTTACTGCAAGTAGAAATACGTAGGAGTAAGACAAGTTTATTCCTCATTATCTTGTCATTGGAACAGACTAACAGGAACAAAGTGAATATGTCACGGTGTTTGGTCTGTTCCTGTTGTATTTGGTATTTCCCTTTCTTCGGCTTCAGTTCCTCCCGTGGTGGGTTTTTCCCTCCCTCATAATGATCTGCCTCGTCCCTAACGGTTCCCTCCCGTGTCCGATCACCTGCACCCGCCCCGCCCCGCGGATTTAGGCCACACGTGTCCTTGTCGGTTATTCTGAGTTTAACCTGTGACCTTGACGGGCTTTCTCTTGTGCATCACCTGTCCTCACGCCTGCGTCTCTCCCTGCATTCTTTGATCTATTATTACGTTAGTTTTGTTTGAAACCTGGGTTCTGCGTTTGAGTCCAACTTCCCTCCTGAGCAAATGCTTAGACGGAGGGAGGACATCAACATATTGGCAAATGAATGACCTTGATGCAGCGCATTGGTCCAATTGGTCCTGTCCTAGGTGTCTGCGTTCTCCTTGTCAGGCCTTGCACTGCTCCCTGGAGCTCCTCTTGCTTGATTATACAAATTACTTTCAGTTACTTAGTGTCTGTCACACTCTGGACAAGCAGCTCTTTAATTAACAGTCACACGGCAAGTGGAATTGCAAATCAATGTGTAACATGGCTGGAGAATTTGAAGTTTCGTAATGGCGTCACTATAATAAAAAAAATACCCCAAAACCTTTTAATTAAATTTCCTAATCCAATAAAAAAAATACCCATTTCTCATCAAACTGGTGAAGACTCCCTAGCATTAGTCACGCCTGGCTGTAGTGGGATGATTTAAGAGTCTCATTCTGATATTTGGTGAGAATCGGATCAAATTTTAATTCAGCCTTTGGGTCACTTACTTGTCCTTTTTTGTGTCTTGTGAAACAAATTTGACCGTCGTTCATTTGTGTGTCTGTGTGTGCGTGTGACTGACGCATGTTTTCCTCTTCCATGATGACATGGCTACTTCCGATAAAATGGTGATTGATTTCGAAAAGAGACACGACAACCCAAGTCCAGTCTTGAACTGAGTGAGAATCACAGATTAAAGACTGTTCCCCGTGGCTACTGCCAGGGAGTTTTCACAGTAGTCACAATGACCTCATGGCCATCTATATGGGCACCAAATTAAACAGAAGAGTGGCTGCAGCACATCAAAGGCAGTCGCACAAGTGTCAACTTGTTACAGCCTTCAGTTCTTCATGAATAGGCCTTCACTCTCTCTCACACACACACGCACACACACACACTTATCTTATCACTTGCCCTTGTTTTTTTTCAGAGATCCATGCACACAACTTTAGTAATGAAGCGCCTTCCTGGTACCGTAATCATTAACGTTCTGAAGGAGGGTTTTTACGAGAAGCCGCTCGCGGGATCACAGACGAGTCGAGAGGAGCTGAGGGGAAGCACTGACCCTCCTGAGGTGAGTTCTACTCCGAAGCAGGACACGACAATCACGCTGCCTCTGCAGAAAGACGTGTCGGGGAATCAGCCGCACCAGGATTAAGGTTCCTTCCCCGCCTGCAGATAAACACGTGTGCCTTTTGGTGTGATGGGGTTTTAATTTGTGTGTTCTTTATGTTACAGTGAAATGCAAAAAAGGGGGAAGATGGAGTACACATGGCACACGCTTGTCTGGCTCCTGCCAGCTTTCACTTTCTCAACGCAAGGTAAGCCTTTATGAAGCCTTCATGAATATTATACACACATTTGTTGGGCAGAAACAATTGCTGATGTAACCTTTTGTTCTAAATGACGAGGGCGGGAACCCATTGTCCTTTAAAATGTGCACTATTGACACATTCCTTTACACCTCACCACGGCGTCTGAATACTTTCCAACAGGGTTGGTGAAACTAAGCACCAGTCCTGGAATCACCGCAGAATGCGGCGAGCGGGTGACCCTGAACTGCAACGCGTCGTCGTCACAAAAGGACCTGTCAATCAAACACATCGAGTGGTTCCAGAGCCACACGTCTGTCTGCTCCGTGAACGAGAAGGGGGAAGTCAGGAACCACGCACCCTCTCTCACGGACTTCTACTGCGATTATAAACACGGACGATTGTCCCTCATCATTCAAAGAGTGAAGCCGCTGGACAGAGGGAACTACTCGTGCAAACTGCACTCCAACCAGGGAACTGGGAACAGCAACACGAGGGTGGAGCTACAAGGTCAGTCGTACCGTACTTCTCTACCCCCCCCCCCCCCGTTTGTTTGACTAAAACAGTAGGAATAGTTACTCTTTAGCCACTTCCTCAATTGCAGTGGTGACATTAGTATTCAAATGAATTCAAGTAGTAAAGTATGAGCACCCTGTGGTGTTTTTTCCTATAAATAAACAAAAAGCGTTTATATTTAGTGTTACTTTGAGCTTCAGTTGATTTGAACAGTGACCACTTGGAGTAACTTATAGTGCATCATAAAAATGCCAAATTCCAGCTGTAGCAATCGCAGAATGATTAACAGGTAACGTGTTATTGTTTTATTGACCGATATCAACCAGTCGATGAGTTTTCAGGTTGTGAAACTTTCTCTCCTTGGTTTCTATTTCCCATGAATGAAGCCACTTTATGGATTATTCGCAACTGTCGGGATTGTAAACTCGACAATAATTCATTATTTACAACTGCAAGTTAATTGGATATATAAAAATAAGAAGTGAACAAGTCCCTTTAAAGAAAAGGATGCAGTCATTATGCAGTGGATTATTATTGCGAAATGAATGACTTGATTATGTGGCAATAAAACATGGTGATATTGTATTGAGGCAACAGGTGTAAATGAAATTAGGTGGATATACCAATTGGAGGTATCCAGATTAATTAATTATCTAAAAACCTATAAAAACAAAGCCAGTTATACTTACTGAAGATGAACATATGCAACCCCAAAATGTTCCTTTACACTGTATTGCATATCAATGCATTAATTCAGTCAGTTAAAATGAACAAATATGTATGAATTACCAGAATGGCTACTACAGCAAAGGTAGCAGCTTCTTTTCTGTGAGGTATATAAAAAAAAAAAAATCCTATTTCAGAAACATTTATTTCTAAATGCTGCTTGTGTAAAGCAATGTAGAACGGCAATTACACTACAATATTTGAGTGAACGTGCTCCCCACCTCTGCTGCTTGTGATTGGTATTGATCCCACCATGAAAATCAGTGCGGTGTGGAGCGTCTTAGATGGATTCACATCCCGAATAAAAACATTTACAGGAAAAAATGCATCATTGAGGGTCATTTTATGCTCTTCCCCCCCCCTCAGAGTGCGGGAAGGCAAAAGGTTTTTGGACGAAGGACCGGCTCACCTGCGCCTTCACAAACGTCTACCCGGACGGAGAGGTCCACTGGTTCCACGGCCACCGCAACCTCTCAGACGGGTCCGTGAGGCACAACACGTCCAAGCAAGTGGATGAAGGGGGTTGGCTGACCATTCGAAGTGACCTCGAGCGGGAAAGTTCGCTCGTGGCCTACAACTGTTCCTTGATGAGCGCCGCGTCCGGTCGATACGTTGCGAGCACTTTGGTACCGAATCCCGAGTCCCGTAGAGTCCCGGGTCAGGAACTTACACCCCAGAGCCACAGTGGAGTTGGATCGAATGGACCTATGTGGACATGTTTGTTTTCTGCAGTCTTTCTTGCTGCCACACTAAATTAATGGTTTTGCTAAAGTGCGTCCGCATAATGCAGTGTGTTAGGACGTCGGGGGAAGCGATGGTTGATTTGTAACAATCAGGTACTGAGATTTCTTTTTCCGTTAAGTCAACCTGCATGGTCCAGAGGCTTATTCCTCTTCCTTTTACCTCTTGATTGAAGTGGACCGGTAATTTACGGACCGCTGGGAGTCTAATAGTCATTGCGCCACATGAACATTGTTTTGTTTGGCAATGAAACACACACACACACACACACAAACTCAATTTGCCTTTAGATTTATTTGTGACTCACAAATTGTGAGAGAGGAAGATGAGAAGGTCTGCTCACAGGTGCGTCCACCATGTGACCGCGGGATGGTTATCGCCGACGACCTTGGGAAGGACAGCTCTCTGCACCAACACAATACAGCATAGAGACCTCAAACAATGGGCTCTTCCCAGGAATCCCCCTCAAACATAATGAACCCAGTGTGTGCAAATAATTGGACGCATGGGCACTCGGTGGAGCAACGGTGGATGGATGCTGCCCTCTGGTGAGCAAGCCGTTGTGAGGGAGACAGCGGCTGCAGAACAACTGACTGTGTCCCGGGTGCAGCTCACCCTCTGCGAAGGACAAGGTTAAAGAGCCTTTTACACACCCAATGACTCTGCTAATGGTGTCACTCAGTTGTTGCCACACGAGTGCACGTTCAACTTTCAGATGTTGCTGCTTCTGAGAGGAATGACTTTGAGATCACCTCGACTATCGTGGTGCACATGGATTCCCAATAATGACTCATATACATCTACACACAAACACATACATCTACACACAAGTGGGTGTTTGTGGAATAAATATCTTTCATAATGTTGAGAAAAATGGCAGTTAATGTAAGATATTGTCTTTGATTAATTGCAAAATGAGATATACTGTGCAAGCATGTAATGAAATGCATGTATCATTTATCACTTTAAGACTAGACGAGGCTTTCACAAACTGAGTGACGGTGACTGAATATTACAACATGACTCCATATTTAAAAGAACTCTTGATTGGCCTTAGAGGGAGCTGTCTGATTATTATTATTATATATCACAGCATTTATTTGAACACGTTGAATTTTTCTTTTGCCATTTTGCGATTCTCAAATTATACTAACTCAAAAAGGTTGGGAAAAAATGTAACTGCTGTATTCTTTCATAATTGAGCATTAGATCAAAGATGAATAAATAACATTTATGAATTAAATGAGTTTGGTGTCTTTGAAAATGACAGATGTTTCTACATCACTGTTACCCTTCCACCCCGGCCCGGGAGAGGAGTTGGGGCGTAACTGCCCAAGACCACGCCCATTGGATGTCGCAACCTGTACACTATGCACCACGATAAACAATAACAAACACACACGCTGCTACAAAAAAGTACAGAATGGTGGGTTTATTTTCCACAAAATAATTATGAAAAGAAATGACAGTACATACGATACAAATACACACAAATAGGTAGACAGGGGATAGGAGGGCTATCGGGTAACAAGGCCTGTGGAGTAGGGCGGTGGAGGAAAAAAAAAAGGTATTGCATGTTCTTTTAAGGCTTGTGCCATTAATGATGCTAAACACAAACTTCCATACACGCTTAGTAATGCTAAAAATAGTGCAAACTGACTAAGCTGAAATTAATTTCAAAACATTGCTTAAAATACAGAAATGAAAAAAGCTGAAATTAATTCTGAACATCTGAAAGAATAGAAGTAGGAGAAGCTGAAATAAATTTAAAATATGCTGTAAATACAGCAATGAGAAACACTGAAATGAACCTGAAAGAATTGCCAAAAAAAACAGAAATGGGAGAAGCTTCACTAACTAGTACTAAAATAAAAACCTTATATTACTACAGAAAATGTATTTTTTAATTCTCAGCTTTTCCTATTTCTATTCCAACAAATAAACAAATGCAAATTTGAATGACTGCCATTTAAAGAGGGCAGAATGCTAAAACATCAGTCCTTAGAACCTCGAGAGAAATAGCTGCAGCATGCAGCTTCTTTTGCATTTAATGTCATCCAAAACCTCTCCTGCATGACCTTCGGGGAAGGGTAAAGTGGGTATATTTATATTTTTCTTTTTAAACTTCTTTATGAAACTGAATGGGATTTTAATAGAGTAACCAGCTCGGGCAGGATGTAATGTCGAATGATATCATTTGTGCATCTGCAGTTTTAGATATTTAAAAAAAAGGATCCACAGCAGTGACTGATGGAGCCGGGGATGAAACTGCTTTGTCAACTGTTCCAGCGAAATATCATATTTTCTTATTTATTAAAACAACAAACTGCATCACTGTCTCCATCTGTACATGTATGATTCACTTATTGCCACAAGAGGGAACAAGTTACACACTCTCTGGCCTGTCATCCTGTGTTGATGCTGGGCAGCAGGGTCCAAAGGGGCCAAGTCACTGACGGGTCTACTCACGGATCCTTTTTACACGGTAAATTACTTGCTTTACGATGAGGGTTGGCAAAAAAAAAAAAAAACATGTTGCAGTAAAGCACACTGCCGGACTAATGTGTCCAACAATTCCTCAGCAATTCATGTACAAAGTTGAAGTAGCGTTTGTCTTTGCCCAAATGTTTGATGTTCAGATTTCTTACACGTGTATGTTGGTGTGGCAACAGAGCGACGGGCTTCTCTGTGACTCGAGGAAACGCGCGTGTGTTGTTTCTGCAAGTGTCACCCCGCTGCCTTGTTACATCATCTCTCATGTTTGAAGTTTACTTCTCGTGTGAGCGCCTCATCTGGGCAAAGTACACAGTGGAGCGGGGGGGGGGGTGTTGTGTCTATTCACTGAGATGCGTGTGTGAGAAACCGTGTATACAGAGGCTTCGGGTCAAGTTCCCATGGTAACTGTGAGGCGTTTCGCCGTGTGTGTGTGTGTGTGTGTGTCTGGCCAATTATCCGAGTGGGCTGCTATGTCCTCTCAGAGAGGTTCACATTATCACTGTGACAGCCTGGTGGTCGTTGTCAGGTGAGCAACCACAGATGGTTATATCATTCACAAAAACAGAAGGGGATGGAGGGGGGGGGGGAGAAAAATAGAAAACAGGATAAGAAACTATCTGACCGACAAACAGCTCGAAAAGGATGAATAGGGGGGACCAGGGGGGGGGGGGGGAGACAGTGGAATAGAGGAATGGAAAGAGGAGATAAAAGCCAGATTCTGTCAACAAACAGTGGATTTTTTTATGTGCTGTTACCTAACGTTACGGTAACAGGGAGTTGGCTCGGGATTAATTGCCCCGAGATCGGATTTGCTCAAGGATCAGTGCTGCTGGTGACATCTGTGTGTTTCTGTGTCCATGCGCAGTTACATTTACGGTGCAACACCACTGTCATCTTCTCATGTCATGAGATGCCCCCCCAGTTTCATCATTCATTGAATCGTGGATATTATTCACAGCCTGCAACATAAACAACATTTCAGATGAACCTGCTTTTACCTGCTTAGTAAAAGCAGTCATACCAGAATGAAAATAAAATACTAGGTTGCAGAATGACCCCTGTCAGTATTTAATGTTTCTAATAATTGGAGCATGATGCGTGCAAGCAGTACATCAGAGGAAACACGACGGTAGTAGTAGTAAAGTGCCTAATAACTTGTTACCTAATTGCAGTACCAGAGTACATAATACGTGTACTGTGTGTACGTAGCACTAGTTTGTAGGTCACAGCTCCAGAAAAAGCACTGGTGACTCAAACACTGAGCGTTATATATCGTCTGTGAACATTCCGTAAATATCTCGGACCACGGACAGCTTTGGACGTTTAATGTAACACTTCATCCCTCCTCCGCACCGCCAACACCAGACAGCAGAGCGTTGGTGACTCAAACATTTCCAAATGTCATTCTCCTCCAAAGTTTTTCAGAGTACAAACTCATCAATCATTCAGCATTAATCCCGAGTCATGGAAAGCTGCTTTATATAAGCGATGTTGCTCTATGGAGATCAATAGGGGAAAAAGCCCAGCGGGGGGCGGGGGGGGGGGGGGGGGGGAGACTGAGCTGCCGAGAGGAGGCGTTGGCTTCAAGTGTTCAAGTTTTAGTAGGAGAGATGTAGAAGTGTTAAGAGGCGTAAAAATGAGAATAAAGATAAATAAACGCTCTCTTCGGGGCTGTGGGATGTGACTTTGAGGGAAGGGTGGACCTGTTCGTCTGAGGACACCGCCTGTAGGAAGCCTCACAACAAACACGATGTGAACACTGTCAAAACAAGGCACTCAAATATGAGAGCTGCGCAGGGCTTTGAAACAAAGTCTTACTCTCGGCTGTGACAGCTCAGACAATATGTCATATTCCACACTTATTTGACAGCGTTACCCTGACAGTTGTGAGTGCATCCTAGTTGGATCTTTTTTTTCTCCCCCTCTGTATATGTTCTGATTCTTCCTATAGGAAGAGACCTTTGATATCTGAGTCCTTGAAGTGCCACAGACCGATTTCTCATCCTCGTTCCTTCCACTAAGCTGTGTTGAAATAAACATGGTTAAAGGGAAACCTTGACTAGAAGGGTGTGAGTTCTGAGACCACACGAGTCCCCGTCACATTTAACCTTTCACGCCGCGTTCTTTCAAGGATCTTTCCCTCGGTGGTGCATTAATGCAGCACACAGAGAGCAGCCAGGCACAATGATATGTGGGTTTTTTTTGCGTGTCTGCATGCAATCCCGTAGTCCGTTGCCTTGGGAGACGACGGGCGCTATAATCCATACCTCTTAAAAAAAGCTCTCATCAACACAACGCTTTACCGAAATCCAAGGGACTGGTCACACATTTGCAAATACACAGAACGCATATGTTATAATGTTAGAGTATAGCAACAATAATTCAATTTTTGCACATTTCAATATTTTTTATATTTTAATGATTTCATAGGTGTGAATGATTCCACTCAAGACCCACTACAGGATCGGGGGGGGGGGGGGGGGCAGAAATGATGGTGCATCTCTGCTGACTCAGAGGAAAGAAGAACGTTTTGGAAAACCAGGGGTTTGTAAAGGAAGTTGGGGCAGATGTCATTCTCTAGAATGCTTGAAAATACAGATCACAGATCAATCCGGCTCAATCGAGTGTAAATGATGTCCTACTTTCCTGCACTTTATCTTTGCCTTATTGTCCAATGTTATGCACCACCCGCCATGTCAAATTCATTGAACGTGTAACATACTTTGGAAATAAATGTTCCGGATTCCCGAGACTTTGATCCACCAAGAAATAATTGAACACAGTTTACCATAACAGCCTAAAGTACACAGACAGACAGTGTCTAGTTCAGTTGTCTGTTTTTTGATTGTGCATAATGACGTGTGTGCAGAGAATGAGACTTGAGGCAGTTCTTGCATTCACGTGTCTTTGTGTGCATCCTCATTAAGGCAGAGAGTAAGACGTCCTTTTCCATCAAGCCCCATTGCGACGAAGGCTATCTGAATGGAATGTATTGGTTTTCGCTGTATCCTTGATTCATGTAACCGCATCAAAAAAGAAAACAAGCAAACGTACGCGAGAGCAGGGATGGAAGTAGGGAAGAAAGGACGACAAGTGTTTCACAAGGGGACAAACTGATTGATCCTTCAAAGCATCGTAGAAATGTTCCTCAAAAAAAGTCACGGTACCAAAATGGAGCCAAAGCTGGAACAGGAAGGTCCACTGGCATCTGTTTGCATGGGTTCAATGACTCTCTGTTCCACTGGGGCTCTTACTCGCATCATCAAAGGAAAACTGTTTGACTTTTTGATCAAAGTCCAAATGAAGTGTCTACATTGAGGGACTGTCTCCATCTACTTGCAGCAGCCATATGTGCTGAGTGTTTGCAAAGCAATTGTTGGACCCCAAATTGAGTGTGTCCTCTACTTTAGCCTCATACAGAGTGGTTCTTATACGGATACAGATTTGAAATGTGCATGCACACCCTACTGGGTAATATGGAATCAATATCAATCCTCTCCAAGCTGACAAATAGTCCCTCTCTTACACCAACAGCAGCACCAAGTTCAAAGTGTCGCATCAAAGGGCTGCTGATGAGCTCTTATCAAAAGGTCTTCCCCGTCTATCATTCACCTTGCAATTCAGCCCAGAGAAGAAAGGGAAGAATTCAAAAAGGTATGTGTGCTCATTCTTAGCGTTTCCCCTTCAATGTACCGCTCACACCGCCCACCTACCACACTCCGCACCAGCAGAGAGGTTCAATGAGGTAAAACGGGGTGTCTGGTTGGCCTGGTTTGGTCCTCATTACTCTGAGGCCACAGCAGACTCACTGTACGTCTCACTGCTCGGTTCCCTGCCACTGTGGGTGCGGGGAATCATGTGACCTCAGCGCTGTGCACCTACACCAGTTGTAGTTATTTGCTTGATATCCACGGGAGCATGCTGGGCTGTTTTGTATTTATAAAGTGCTTGCCGTATAATTAGATGTGAGTGCTTAGATCTGAAAAAGGAATGGAGGATCTGTTATACATATATATATATATATATATATATATATATATATTTCACTTCTGGAGACTTTCTGTGATTGCCCGTTCTATTTACTCTCCATCTGGTGGCTGACTCACTGTCAGTGCACCAGTTGAAAAGCTAGTGTGGGAAAGGCAATTATAGAAGTCATAAGCAGGCACTGTAACTTTTTCCATCTCATCTTGGTTTTCATTTCCCTCATAATCAGCTCCTGTTTTGACAGATATTGTGCACAATGAAGTATAACTGTGTGCAGTAATTAGTTCTTCTTATACGTTCCGATCGGATCGTTTCGCTTTGGAGAATTAAAAGCACCTAATTAGTGAAAGAGGGAGGTTAGGAAACAACAGAAATCAAATTCAATCTGGGTTTCTTTCACAGGTAATTGATTTCAGTCGTAATGGCTGTAATGAATTGACTCCTATTTACACGTTGTGAACTGGATGTTCTCTCACAGAACGCGCACGTCAGTTAAGTCATTTTTTAAGGAAAGGAGCAGGAGGCTGCTACTCTGGATTGGTCCTACTTTTAGTCATCAGAATGGCAAGATACATTAAGAAACGTATGGGACATCATCTTTCATTAAATAATAGAATTTATCATTGTTGTCATTGCCACACAAATGCACACATGTGCACATTAACACATGTGCAAGTCTATTTCATCCACCAACAGCGCATGTGCATGTGCATGTGCATGCGTAACATCATCTCTGGTAAAGATTTTTGCACGCCATTTGTTTTTTATTAAAGATAACCCTGACCAGAAGAGGTCAATGGGCAGTTGGATCACATGCACATCCTGTGACATCGAGTCACCTAGACACAGCTTCTCATGTGACACCCATACTGAAAACAGGGGGGTGGGGGGGGGGGGGGGGGGGGCAGCGTGTCAGCCGTGTATCAAAACACAACTTTGAACTTGAACTCTGGGTCACACGGTCACCGTCTGACCAGCTCACTAACTACTAAAACACAAATGCATCTACTTTCGATCAAATATCTGCACTCGTCAGCTTGTTTCTGTGAACTCCTGCCACCTGGTGGTCGTACATTATTCACTGTAGCTTTAAATAACTACTTCACCAACAAATGGCCACTTAGGGTTGAAAATAAATGCTGTTTAGTGCCATTAGTTCTTGAAGAAAAATGATGTGGCAGGCCTCCATAGTGAAAGGAAAAAACCAAAGGGCTAATGGATGCACAGACACACCACGCACATACGCATTAGGCAACATTAGAGGATTTCTAATTTCTTCAGTTGCAGTTTAATGTACTAAATTTGAGGGTATGATGATTTTTTAAACACATGTTGTTTTTTTTTGTCGGGAGCCAGCATCTGGTGGCTGTTGCTAAACTTGCAGTGAAGCACTTAGCCAATAATGTATCCAGTCAGCCATGGCAAATTACTGCTTGGCTGACTGCTCTATTGTACTTTTTGAGCAACGGGGAAAATTACAGACTTGATTTGCAGGTTCATTCTGGCCCTGTCACTCATTTTGCATTGATATATACTGTAGTACATATTTCATAATAGCGGTTCAAGACTCACACATTCGAATTGACACAACTTTATGTTGCCAAATCAGCAATAAATAGACTCGCATTTACGTTTTTTTGCTGGCTTGGTCTGTGGATTGAACATTAGGTCAAACGGATTCATAGATAAAAGTTATTTTCTGAATAAATGGGTGCTATGGTAGAAAAGAGCCTAATGTCGGCATGACCCATCTGAACGAGACAAATATAGGACATGTGACAGGACAGCAAAGACTGGGCAGAAAGTAAATTACACTGCAGAGGTTGAATTGTCCGTACTAGGTCATTCTGTCCCCCCTTCCGGAGAGGAACGTACTAGACGTGATCAATCAGGCCTACTTCTCTTTGCAGAAGCCCCGCAGAGCTTTCCAGATGGACTAAGACCTCAGAACAAAATGTCATCTGGTGCACATGCATGGACGCACACAAATATACAACTAATGCTCTCAAAACCCTCCCTTTTTTCTTTTTAAATCCACAGTTGCAAGATGTTTGCCTCGGATATTTGACTGAGATTCGATAGTCTCTCTTGATTGACGCTTAAGGACACGCGGACTGACAGTCAAGCAGGATTCATGCGCGTCAGGGCGTGTGTTTAGTTCTATTTTTGTTTCCCGATGTCTCACGTGTTGGTAACGATATCCAACAAACGTCAGTTTTGCCGGGTGTAAATACTCTTCCTCTCTTTTGTGGATTAGGAACAGCTCCACGGAATGTACCATTCTGTGTCACCCTGGATGACAACAAAAGAAAAAACAAATCTTACAGAAAAACAAGGGACCAGCTGACTGGTTTATATGCTCCTTGCACCCAGAAAGGATATATAGGCAATAGCCTGGAGAGACAACTTGTCCCAAAGAGTAACATCACACACACAACAATCAATGCCATTGACAGGCTGATTACTTTAATGAAATACTGGCGAAAAGATATAAAGCGTAAAATGGTTACAGCATAAAGTTGGCAGCATTGACCGGTGGCATCGGGTAATATTTCCCTACGATAATAAACCCAACCGCAGGAAACGATCCAAGTATCAAAGGTCTTTTCTCAACTGATGTTTTTGCCTGAGGTAGCAGAAGCAAACTGCTGCCGTCATTGATATTCATGCTAAGCTACTTCTTCATGGGGCTGTTAAGTGGCGAGGCAGCAGGAAGGGTAACTTAAGGGCAAAGAGGGCGGGCGAGTCAATCGAACTAAACTTAAAGTCACAGAGAGAGAGACAGTTTGATTTATTTCGACAGGATCACCTCCCTGTCTGCCAAAATTCTCAAAACCTGGCAGGAACGCAGGCTACAAGAACTCCAAACAAACACATCGGGACAGGTGCATACGTCTCTCTCTTCTGCTGCCGGCACCAGGAGCTCTTGATCACCTCGTGACTGGGCCAGGTGCACCTTTGTGGAGCAATGCAGTTCACCTGGGCCCGGGCAATGAGAGACTAACTAAGGGCTAGGCTGAGGGTGACGGGTGAGGAACACCTGTCGTTTTGGCCGTTCAGCAAATGATGAGAATAATGGAGACGTTGACTGGAGAACCAAAGCCATGGCAATCGATCGGCTGGGAACCGTTAAAATCAAAGTTCATGGCGGTTCTACGGCTGACTCACACCGTCCATTCAATCATGTAACTCACTAACCTTGACTGTGTTTGCCTTCCTTCCGTATTATGAATAGACATTCGTTATTTGTGTTGAATAGATGTAGACTTTAGCTCAACCCCTGTGTTCTATTGACAGGCTGAAATAATGCCAGTGTTTCAAGGTTCATGGGTGAGAGCCTTTCGTGACTGAGACATTAGGTTAAATTACAGGATAATGAGCATATATAGAAATTACTTGAGAACGTAGTGAGATCAGTTTCAATTTTCTTTGATGTATTTTAGGATTCCTTCCCAGAGACTACAGATGTATATTTGCTTAAAGTAAACTCTCACTGTCAAATAAATAAAGAGGAAAGAACTAGTGAGTGAATAAAAAATAAAGGAATACATGTAATAATAAAATAACAAATAAAATGCATCTTACCATTGAATATGTTGAACAAATTAATAAAAATATCCAACAGCTGACTAGAATGCTGAATGCATTCTGTTTGCTGTTACTATCTGATATTATTACTGCAATAAGCCGAGTGTTCGCTGTCCCCGGGTGGACCAGGTGGGCCATGTTTCCCTTCATTAACCCCTCTGCCAGTTTAACAGGCTGGTTTCAGGGTTTCCATGGCAACTGACAACTGTAGCAGGTATCAACCAAAGTGGTGGAGACCGAGAGAGGGAAAGGGAGGTAAAAGGAGGAAAAATAAACATGTTAGCATTGATTGTCGCCTGGAACGTACAGTAAACACGCTGAACAAACACAGTTCTGCACACATTCAAAAGCAAAAATGGAAACACGGTGCGTTCCTCCCAGAAAGCTGCTACTGCAACGATTGTTTGTCCTCGTGTGTCTTCGTAACTGCGACCAAATGCCAAGACGGTTTTCCCCCGGACAGCACACGTGTCGTCGGATTGGCTTCCCTTTAACCGAGCAAGTCGTGCTGCAGTGACACCTTTCGTGCAACAGCTCAAACCACGTTGGATTCATGCAGCAATCTTCAAGATTTCCCGGGTATGTCAATGACGACCGATCAATTCTACATGATCAGTCGTGCAGAAGATTGTGGCTGCATACAAGAGACCTGGGGTGAGTTTGTTTGTCCAAGGATCTCTGCTTTTTGTGCAAAATGAGTGGCCTCCATCTCCCTGGGGAATATGCGTAAGACGTATGGTAATGAGGGACATTAGCATGTGCCTGTGCTGGGTTCCACATCTGAGTGGAAGTTCTTTGCCCTTTGTTTTTTGCTGCTTTCAACCCTACGGGGACTTGGAACAACTTCAACTGTGCTGTGGGCAAAGGGTTAACAATTTAAGTCGAGATGTGTTATATATGTCATAATATGTGTTGTTTATTAAACAAGCGATATGTGAACAGTGGATCATTTTGCCCACCGAGGTGTGTGAATGCACACAGCAGCAGCAGCAGCAGCAGCAGCGGGATGCCCGTCTTTGTGCATTTGCATTTTGAGTTTGAGAAACAGCTTAAATTTTCTCCTTCTGCGTCATTTTAAAATGAGTCCCCAAATATGGGACAACTTTTCATCTCTGTTACACAACAACTCCACAGATATTCTTTGCACAACAGATCATTGCGGACTCAATTATAGCGTAACAGTGGGGTTGTTGTTGTGGTTGTGTGAAGCTTGTAGGTAGGTAGGTTGTGTGTGTGTGTGTGTGTGTGTGTGTGTGTGTGTGTGTGTGTGTGTGTGTGTAGTCTGTACTTGTGAGTGATTTGTTTTATTCTAATCTTAGATCCTGAGTGGGCTCGGAGTCGTGAGAACTTACAGGCCACCAGGTTCAGTCCAGAGTGCGAGCGTCGAAACAGCTCTCAGCTTCCCGCCTCTCATTCATTGAGCCTCCCGTCTCGTCTACACACACAAGCGAGTCGGGGGGGGGGGGGGGCTTGAGTTGAAAAAAGGTTGACGGGCATAACACTGTAGACAAAGTCAGCCGCTGAGATACAGGTGCAGGCGTAACTCAAATAGAACTTTAGAATGAAGCAACCTGCTGATGTGAAGCTAACTCCCTCTCTGTCCAACACGTTGCTCTCCCTCAAGGCTGGATCCAACCAACCCAACCACCTCAAAACCCCCATATGGCCCCGTTTGAAGGGGTCGCTCAGAGGGAAACGTGTCAGATGACCCGGGGGGGCAAAGGGGGGGGGGGGGGGGGTCTTTTTTTCATTACAATTTCTAGTAGCCAAAAATCTTAATTTAAATCTGAAGTAAACCACATACTCATACATATTTAATTATTCGGCCAGTTTAGTTAGTTCGCACTTACTGGGAGAAATAATTTCCAACCCATTTCTAACGAAGACCTCCATTTCCATTTCAGAGAAAAGCAGAAAAGAGGCAATTCCGGACTATCTAGTTAAACCCGCTGGCTTAACATGTTAAATATAGTGAGTGTGGTCCAAATCCTGTGGATTGTGCCAGTATTTTCCTCTGCGCCCCAGTACGGGATGATGGCTTGCCCCCAGCTTACCCAGCCCCTGAGGTGCTACAGAGGAGCTCTTTTCATCAAGGAGCGAGGTGTAATTCACGTCTCTGTTTTGCAGAAAGAACTGAAGGTGCTTTGCTTGTTTGATCAGACGACCAACAAAAAATGCACTGTAGTGTCCTAAACTCAGATGTTGCAAAGAGAGAGAGGCGAGAAAGAGAGAGCACGAAAGAAAGAAAGCAACTTCATAACGAGGGCAAGTCAGAGGAAGAACTGAGAGGAGGAGATGGGAGCAGTGATCTGGCTGAAGGCACTGCCCCTTTGTGACTCAGCACATCTGGCGAGCGGATATATTTCCAGATGTGTTCTCAAACTAGAGGGGGTTCAGAAAATCAGCGAGGAGATCATAATCTTTCAGGGAGCGAGGTGTTAAAAAGCCTCGCACAGAATTCATGGAGTGATCCAGCACCGTGTGGACACGACTGTGGACGCAAACACACGATATAATGTTTCACACAGTTGCTCACGTTGAGTTTCACAGACTTCTTGCTGTTAGGTGAATGCAGTCCCTTTAGTGTCCCAAGGTCACAAGTTCAAAAGAAAGAGGTTTATGGGTGATTTACAGGACAGGATTGTTGCCTTTTCAAAAGTAGTACACCAAAACAAAACGTATCATAAAAAATGACCTCATATTTTACAATATTTAATTTTGTCATTTATTCACATTGGTTAAATAAAACAATATTTGTTCTGAATATTTTTGCTTGTGTGTTCCTTTCAGAACTAAATGATTCATGAAAGGTTTCTGCATCCAATAATGTTTTCATGCAGTTCTATTTTAGCAATTTTTGTTTCTCATTAAGTCCATAACATGCATTTATGCAGAACCCAAAAGGATATGCATAATAAGATGTGGCATTTGAGTAGACAAAGTTATGAAATAACTGGAACAGTAAAGTCTATTCATGGATTTTGGGGAAACATGCCCAAGCTGAAAGGAAAGTATATAGACTGTATTGAAATGCCAAAAAAAGAGGACGTCTTATCTCCCTCATTTCCTCTATATTCAGTCGCAGAACACGTCCTTTCTAACCAATCCGAGTTCTCTTTTGCATTCATTACTAAGATTAGAACAGCTCTACTTAGCCTCCATACTTCCACCAATCCAATCAGGTACATTCTGCGTTGTGAGGGACAAGCAGCTTTTCCTTCTGCTGCAAGCGTGAGACTGAGATATCATGTGATTTGCTGAATTCTTTGGAAATAAAATATCTGAATAAACATGTAATGGGTTGGACTATTATGAAACCAATGTATGGGCTTTTTTCATCCGTTCAGCATTCAACTGGATGGAATTTAGGAAAATAGTTAAACTAATTTTGAATGATTCCTCGTTGAAGAATTGATTATTATTATTATTGTGATCATTATTATTATTTTTGCTCATTCTTGGAACTTTTACCCTTAGACAGTGTGTTTTCAGTGCATTTTTGTTCTCCTAAATCACTTGTGGTTTAAAAATAAAAATGGCACCTGCTAAAATACTGATCACGTGGCCTCAAAAACAGCAGTTCACAAACCAACGGTTGAGGTCCCGGTGGCTGCGTCCGACCCTTCCAAGAGTTTCACAAATCCAGGTGTCTGAGGTCATGGAAGTGAAAACCAACTTTGAACTGGTGGCGGAAACTCAACTGACTTCCCATCAAAAGCATTTCACTAATGAAGTGTTTTACAAAGCGAATGCACTAATAATATGGCAGCGTCGATGCTTCAGAGCCCACTCGAAATTATTAACATCCCTCTGGCTGAGTCTTAGCTGTGTGCTTCTTCAAAGGAACGCACTCAAATATGATTTTAACCGACCCAAATGTCGACCTATTTGTCTGACGATGACTCTGTTTGTTTGCCTGGGGATAGATTTTAAATTCATTCTACCCGAGCTCTCATTTCTGCAGTTTTATTAGGAAATAATAGTGTAGTTTGTTGACCAAAGTCGTGAAAATGTCCTTGAATCAACTCTCACAAGCATGACATATTTCATTAGATTTGTTAGAACATTTTTATGACACATGTTATGGGACATTTAGAAACGCAAACTGTTAAATACAGATAATGGAATGGGTAGAATAGTGGTGAATGTAGGCATCATTAATGAAATATAATCTAAAATATATATGATATCTGCAGAAAAGCGATGGAGACACACCTGAGTTTAGACTCGAGGTGGCTGACAGTGTTACAGAACCAGATTTGACTCGTTGGCACATGGGATGCTCCCCATTGGCTGTTTCCCTCGGCTGCCCCCTGACAGCCTACCTGTCAGCAGCACCATGTGCAGGATGAAAGCACCACTCCTCTAGTGCACAGACACACAAACAAATGGCTGCCAACTTCTGTACGATAAGAACATTCAAATTAAAACGAGAGAGAAGAAAAATCCTCCTCTGACGGGTTTAAGTTTGACATTCAAGGAAGGCCGCACACAAAGAAGTGTTTTTAGGAATAGAAATAAATATATAGTGATATGTCAGTTAGAACTGATATATAGTGTATTTTCTATGGCCTCTAAGCAGGCTCCCAGTGTTAACTGGGATTGGAGAATCAACCCAATAACCTAATAATATCATTTTGCACGGGAGCGATGTAGAAAAAGAAAGTTCCTGGGTGCTCCCACAACAATCATGAATGACGAAATCCATCAACGCCTTCGCCGACCATTCACCAGAGCGGAATACACACGCTGTCAGTGCTCTGAGGTGTATAATCACAGACACGCTGCAATGGTCCCACATCAACTTCCTATCTGGGAACACAGTTCTGCTGAAACAAACAACCCTTCTGTGCCGTCTCGGGGGGTTTGTTTGAAAGCATCTGGGAAAAGTCCCAAAACTCAGGCGTCGCAAGCAAATAACCAATAGGACACAACCTACTACGATATAATAAATATGGGAGGCTGATGTGAAGATGTGACTGAGTGCAAGTGAACATTGGAGCTAGTTTAATTTTATTCACATAATTACTGGAAAGATGCATATTGCCACTTTTCCTGGAAACAGCCAAAAACTCTGAATGGTAGATCATTTCAGTTTTGACTTTTAAAGAAACAGGGAGGGCTGGACGTCCCGATCGACTCAAACATTTGGGACACGCCCCAAAAGTGTGTGGTCAACCGACACCTGTTGACGTTGCTGTCTAACAGAGGCATTTTTAAAATACACTTTCCTCGTAGAGATGAGGGGGAATTCCCATTTGTGGAATCGGGCTTTCCAGAAAGGCAAACTAATTTGGCCCATTGTGCACCTGGTCAGTGATGACTTATTTCCCCTTGTTGCTTCCCACAGCCGCAGACCTGCAATCGAAAAGGACTTAAACACACACACACACACACACACAAACACACTCCTGTGTGGCATTGGAGGAAGCGCGATGGGAGATGTTGAGGTTGATTTAAAAAGGAGCTGTTCAAATCTTTCACTGTGATTGTTTCATGTTATCAACCATTATTATTATTATTTCTCACTCATGATGAGCTTTATTACATATCTCACGGAGGGCGAGATGGACGGAGGATAAGTGGACCCCTGTGAGACATTTAACAGCGCAATGTGAAGTTGTCCCCCTCAGTATTCTTACTCCCACTGAACTGTGTGAGCTGAGCTGACACCTCGTGCATAGAGAACACGTTTCTGTTCCTTATATTGTTTCAAATAATTATTCATCAAAAGCACAACCGTGACTCACCTGGGTCGTCCTGTCCTCGAGAATCTGGCAAAAGTACATTTTTGCACACGATGTCATGCAGCTCCATGACACATGGAGTTATTGCTAATACTTTTACTTTAAAGAGCGTTTAGCAACTAGTCTCGTACAGATCAGGTTAAAAGGTTGGTAAACTATACAGGCTACATGTGTACGTGTGCATCTTGCGCAATTGTGCTGGTGGAAATGTTTAGTAGACTTAAAACTGTACTTGACATGTTGTGTGTTAATGATTATTTTTTGGGGTCTTCTGATCACAACAGCTTAAGCTTTCAAGATGTCAACTTGAATGTCACATGGCCATGAAGACCTCCTGTAGGTATTCATCAGGGGTATCACACAACAACACCACATTACGGAGTGAGTGAAGCTCATTGATTTACACACACGAGCCTCAATATCAGCTCTGGCAAAACAAAAACTGATAAAAAAAAATGTACGTGTGGTGAATGGAGCGTGATAAACACAAGTGTTTTTTTTGTTGTTGTTGTTTCTGGATGAGAGCTTCAGAACTGCGTGTGCACGATGTCCTCCCATCATCTGCTTGAGGGTTGAAGTGTGTGGGTCACGGATAATAGAGTGTTGGTCTGAGGTCAGAAAGTCAGAGGATCCATCAAGTTCAAATACACTTGTACATGTGCAATTTGAATGAATTTATTGTCTATTTATATATATTATATATAAACAATCAATGTTTACAGGCTTCCCTGTTAGTGAGGTAAAATGGTTCAGCACAAAATAAGTACTTTTTATTTTGTAAAAACTGGATTTCACTCTTTGAGTGATGCAGGTGAAGCAGTTACACAATCACTAAATGAACTTTAAATTATTTTATCCATTCCTCCGACTTTACATTTCCCTACTCCTCTGCACCGAGCCAGTTGCTAAGACACAGGAGGTTAGTAACGCTTTCAGATGATGAACATCCTCCTCTTCTCCTGAACAACATGACCAGCAAGAGAAACCCTCCTTTCACAGGGTGCAGATGTTGTACTCAGCAGCACTCAAATAATACAGTATTTCCTCTGTAGAAAAATGTAATGTAATATGTCATTATTAGAATAATACTGAAATCAATAGTTGGGCTGTTAATTCACAGATATCTGTATTTACTCGGATATCTGAGTTTTGTACATAATTAAAAAAAACTGTAAAAATGTCAAATTGAGATTTTTTTTTTTTCCAGTGTGGATAAATAAAATGGTAGCTTTGTAGTTTAATCATAAACACTCAACTAATCACCGTTGAGCTTAATACAGACCGACAAGCCATCTGACTGCCGCGGACTCACACATGCACTTTTTTTTGTTTTTTGCTCTACCAAATCTAATGCCTTTCCATCGATTGTGTCCAAAGTTCAAACGAAGATGGGAGATAACAAATGTTTAAATGTTTGCTATTTGAGCTAATTATGAGATAATATAACGTGGTTTGACTGACAGATTTGTTGATCTTCGTGAAATGCTACACGGCTTCATCTCAATCTCTCCACAGTAACAGGAACTGACAGCAGTCGCCGCAAATAGTTAATGAAGAGAGACGATTGCAACGTATGAAAGACGTTTCTGGGTGAAGATGTTAATCTCGCAAGTTCCTTTTTTTTGTAATACATCACTGGGCGAGTGTTTCACTTTACAATAATCCTGTTTCATGCTTACTTATGAACATGCAGATGCATTGCTGTAAACCATTTTAGTTCCTACGAAACAGGCATTCAAGAAAACGGAGGCATAATAATATATATATATATATATTCCCGCATGCCGCTCACATGCTAAACTGGAATATATAATCCATTCACATACATTTCTGGACTTTGGTTGATTATGTGACAGGGAAGCTGAGATATGTGCAGGCCACGGGGATGTTTCCCTATTAATATTATCGTTTTAAACTCATAAAATAAAGTTTTATACTTCACACATATTAGAATGCTTTAGATGCTATATTGAACAGGTCAATGTTTTCATCTTTTCTCAAATGTCCATTAAAATAAACGTTTGACCGTCCATAATAATACATTACGGGGCAACTGAGGCTGAAGAAGTTTGCATGGCCTCAAGAAACAACCATTAGTGGGAGGGTTTGGTGAGTTGCCTTCGCAAAGGAGAAAAGGATGACAAAACACCTATCTAGTGATTTATTGAGTAGAGTGAATGATATCCTCATTCCCAAAATATAAGCACAGCAGAGATGTTTGTTTTATCAGCTACGTCGATTCTTGGGTAAATGAACCATTGATCTTCCCGAAATGTGACAAAATAAATGGAATAGATGCTTACTTTCTACCTGGGAGGGAGTCGTGAAATAAACGGCTCCGCCCACAAAAGCTGTGAAGCCAAAACACAACCATAAAGATCGTATCAATTTGCCCGTTAACGTTTATTACTCGCTATTTGCTCAACTTCTGGACATGTACAAGTTCATTTGGAACGAGCCCAAGCACCACATCAAAGACTTTACTGTCACACTCGACATCAATGGACTGTACCATTTGAGCTTTATCTAATTGACTTTGTGATTGTCCGGAAAGGGTCCGGGTTTCCCCAAAAAACACATTTTAACAGGTGGGTGTTTGCCAATCCGTGTTAGAAATGAACTCACGCTGGATTCCACCCGTTATTTTACCGTTGTCCTCATCACCAATGTGTTGAGTGGGGGCCTTTGTCCCACACACGACAATGCAGCACAGCCAGATTACCGGTGCCAAAGGGTTAAGCCAAGGGTAATTACGCGAGCATTCATTGTAATGTAATATTGCATGACAGTGTATCAGGATCAAGCAGTCAGCCACTGCACAGCAGCTGTGGGTATAATAACAGCCGGAGCACCGGGAAAAAAAGAAATCCACTTTTCTTTTTTTTTTAAAGGTCTTTAGTGGAACAAATAACGTTGTTTTCGGGGTTTGTTGGTAGTTGGTTATTCATTTATTTGTTTATTTTCTACAGCTTTTTTTTGCCTCACCGCTCTAGCGAGGACAGATATTGAAGGTTAATTTACACACGGGGCGACCTTTATATCTGGCATCTGTCACACTCACACATCATCTGTCTTTTCGACATGGCATCTTTTTGACAGGATGACGGCAGCGTACTCCTCCTGCAGCACAGTCGCTCTTCTTCTGGAGATCTCTTCCATTTTCTCCTCTTTGATTGGTTTTCTCCTGGGAAGCGTGGGGAAGTCTACGGGTATACAGCTTCTCAAAGGCACGTGCCAAGACATGGGGGTGAGGAACATTCCTGACGGCCACTCTGGAAATCAAAGAGCAAATAAAGACAAACAGAAAATCAACGCTAATCACAGGGAAGGCGGACGGAAAGAAAAGATGCCGAGTGAGCGAGGTGGCATGAGCCTCAAGAGCCGAGTCAAAGCTCACGTAGACAAAGCAGTCTGTTGAACAGGCGCTGGCAGCAGAGCAACAAAACTAAGCATTTTAATGACAGGAAGATCAAATATGCAAGAAGATGCCGTGACATCTGAAAGAACACGATGTAAAAGCGTGTGAATTGAAATATTTCCTGTGGTATTCTCACAATGTGGGGTTGTATTTGCAGACGTCTATAAATCCTTATCAAACCAACAGGCAATGCCATCTGGCGATAGTCATCTCCACAGGGCAACGCGGCCGCAAATAGGAAGACAAAAAAAAAAAAAAAATGCCCTGGGGTATGAGACATAATGGCGCATGAGGCACAAGAAAATCCATCCAACTGCCACTTCCAACTGCCTTTTTTTTTCTTATTGTATAGGGAATGTTTTTATTTCTTTGTTTTGTGGCATTCTTTCACATGCAAGGTGGATATGAGGATATGCAATATGCAACAGTGGCTTAGTTAACTGGAAGTTATTAAAAATATATATATTAAATGATAAACACGTTATTGACTACATTCATGTTATACCTTGTGTATCAATTGTGGCTTAATATGCTTCATGTATAGCCAATTCGGTTTTTAATTTTCACAGGAAACCATCTTTTAATAAACCTCCAGTGTGTTTGGAGAAGAAAGAATGAGCGCATTAGCAAGAACTTCCAATTAAACTAAAGTCAAAGGAAAAAAATATTATGGCCGACATGTCATTAATTATCACAAAAATCACTCGGCATGTCAACAGCAAAACACAATGCTCGTCCTACGTGAGTAAAGGTCTAAGATTTGGAAATGAATTAAGTCGCTAGAAACCTATTTTCACAATGACATGAAAACAACACAATGATGTGCCAAATACTGAACAGTTTTGATTATTTCACATGATTTGGTTAATTTCTGCATCTGTGTAATGGCTCGAAGGGGCCTGATTCAGTCGCGTCCCAATCTGGAGCCATTTATGTAAAATATTCTAATGAATAACAAGGTGTTATATCCTTTTAGTGTGTGTGTGTGTGTCTCCACTGGCAAACTCCCCGTCTGCACTTCTCTTATATGGCGGTTACTGCTGACAACTCAATCGAGGAGCACCTCGCTTGCACTGTAAGCGCTGTTAGCATTTTCAGCCATACTAGCACTGCTACCTTTTTCTGCACTTTCGGCATTGTTAGAATTCTCAGTTCTCTCTCTCTCTGCACACAGCCAGCTCCAGGCTACCGGCTTAGTGCTCACCAGAGTTGTGAAGAGACCCAAAGAAATGCCTAACAGCTTGAACAATATGTAATACCATAGGGGAAATATCAAAGCGATGATATGCATTTCTTTCTCACTGAACCGCATGAACAACATGACTCAAACTGTCACGACGCCCTGCTTTATATTCCACGGCAGTGACTGCAGACATCAGTGTGTGTGTGTGTGTGTGTGTGTGTGTGTGTGTGTGTGTGTGTGTGTGTGTGTGTGTGTGTGAGGCCAGGAGAGTTCAGGGCTAATAACTCCCACTATGTTCAGCCCTGCTCCGCTGCCCATCAGGTAGAGTGCTCCTCCAGCGCATGAGCACATATCAAAAGCCTGCGTCGGTGGAGCTGGGCCTGGTTCCACGCTGTTGCCGAACCTAACAAGGAGAGTTAGGAGGATCACGAGTCAGGCTCACTCAAGGACAGAGTGACATGCCGCAGGCAGGCGGGAGGGATACGATCTCACAGTCACAGGCGAGGCATCGTGTCTAATTGGACACCGAGGACGGCGGAAGGCCACATAAGAACGAGCTGATCTATCCCTAGAATCTGCTTAAAAATGTCATCAGCTCAAGGACAGATAGGCTATTTTATTCAAAAACTAACTAGTGTGTGAAGCGATTCACCTGGTTAGGGGTTTAAAGCGTTGGTATGTCTTCTGTAAAAACTCTAATTACCTCGTTGAAAGATGCGAATACATTTGCAGTCGGTATACGGTCAGCGTGAGAAGTGGCTCACATTTGTGACCAGAGCAATATGTTTTGCCCCTACTTGGTAGTGGTTGTTCTCATTCATAGCACATCAACAAAAGTAAATAAAGATAAATTGAATATGACTCCCTGTATGTGCCAGTTGTCATTCATGTCACGGTCTTTAAAGGAGCCTTATATTGTTTGATGAATATGCCAAACACAGTCATACAAAAGGGATGTCAAAGCAGTAATTACAATCATTTGTGACACATATTGCATCTTCCCAAGGGTTTGTTTATTTTTAGGATGATCCAACCTCATCAAGAGGAACCGCAGATTTCGTCAATCATCCACCCGAGCTGGATGTACGTGATTGGATTGTATGTGTGTATTCTTTAATTAATGCACTCAACGTGGCAAGACAATCCAAATAGAAGCACTAATCGAAAGCGGATATTCTGACATCAGTCGTTTGTCTTTGTTTCCTCGTGCCTGCCGTTTAACATCTCAACTCCTTTCTCCTCCTGAATTGGCCGCTCACACTGATTAACATACTCTTCGTTCATTGGCTGCCTGGATGTTACACTCCTACAGGCTGCCCTCCGCTGATTGGCTGCAGCTGCACGAGGGCATGGAAGCTCTCTCACCAAAACAGCAATAAAAGGCAGCTGTGTGGAGGAGACGCACAGGAGCATCTGACCAGCGACTTTAAGGAGCTTCGACAGAGAGCCACTGACAGTTTATTAAAAAAAAATAATAATAAGAAGAAGGAACCTCAATATGAAGAATCACAAGAAACTGCAGTAAGGAAGATACTCAAGGAAACTATCTAGCTCTAATCTAGAAAGGTAGAAGTCAGTGTCACAGCAGCTGATCTAACCGCTGAGGATAGAGGATTTTTGTGGGGCATTTTCTTGTCTTCTCATTTTCACAAAAAAAAAAAAAAAATAGGAAAGAAATGTCTCTGGAGGTGAAGGAGAAGACGCAGGTGCGACTGGTCTTTCTGGGAGCAGCAGGAGTGGGCAAGACGGCCCTGATCCAACGCTTCCTCCAAGACACGTTTGAGCCCAAGCACCGGCGCACGGTGGAGGAGCTGCACAGCAAGGAGTACGACATCGGCGGGGTCAAGGTCACGGTGGAGATCCTGGACACCAGCGGCAGCTACTCCTTCCCGGCCATGCGCAAGCTCTCCATCCAAAGCAGCGACGCCTTCGCCCTGGTGTACGCCGTGGACGACCCCGAGTCCCTGGAGGCCGTCAAGACCCTTCGGGACGAGATCCTGGAGATCAAGGAGGACAAGAACACGCCGATCGTGGTGGTGGGAAACAAGTCGGACCGGCAGACGGAGCGCCGGGTGTCCAACGAGGACGTGCTGTCCACCGTGGAGATGGATTGGAACAACAGTTACCTGGAGGCGTCGGCCAAGGACAACGTCAACGTGGTGGAGGTGTTCAAGGAGCTCCTGCAGCAGGCCAACCTGCCCAGCCGCCTCAGCCCGGCGCTGCGCAGACGCAGGGAGACCTTCCCCAAAGACCTCAACTTCCGTCCGCCCATGAACAAGACCAACAGCTGCGTCCTGTCCTAATGACGGCCCGGCAGGAGGAGGAGGAGAAGAAGTGTCCTGTGTCACGGAGGGACAGGAGACGAGAGCGCTCGGAGGAAGAGATTAAAGAGGGGTGGGTGGGGGGGGGGGGAAGCCCGGACGTAGGTCAGAAAAAGGATTCTGGACCAGCAGCAGACTGGACACTTCAGTGTCCAAAGACTGAGAGGAGGTCAATGGTACCGAGAGTTGACCTGAGAAGACTGCAAGTAGAGAGGATTGGGGGGGGGGGGGGTTCGTTAATTGCTCTGCCGATCAGTCAATGTGATGTTGTTGCTGCTTATTTGGTGACATGCTGCTAGTGTTCAATGTATACCTTTTATGGGGTTTTTAAATGTCATTGTTCACTTAAATCAAGATGTGGAATGTCAGCCGACTGAGGGGTGTGAACAGTGCTGTGAGTACATAAAAAAGAAAAAAAATGTAATGCAAAACGTTTTAATTCAGTATATGTAGCACATGTTTACATTGTTTTTTATTCAATATCAATTTTCCATAGAGCGTCATATTACTTGTTTATAAAAAGGTGTTAAAATGAAATTGTACCGTAGATGCAGTTTTCATTTTTCTTAATGACCATTCAAAACATTAATCATTTTTATATTTTCTTTTTTTACAACGCCGTATTCTGAGATGTTATTTTGCTGGTTCTTTGACAAATGTAAGTTGAACGTGGATCTAACTGTAATAAAAGATAAGCACAAAAAAGTGACAATGGTTGTGTGGAATGGTTCCAGATGTAATGAGTAAAGGAAGTTGGTTATAAAACGTCAATCAACACCACATCAACGTGTAAATAGTTTCCTTAAGGAAACAGTGCACCACTTGAAGAAATACAAATATATTACCCGCATCGCAGGTCAAATCATATAAATTGTATTAGCCTTATGCTAATTACGATGTTCTTCTACAGAAAGCAGATTGGAAGCATTTACATGATAGTGTACATATCACAGATGGGTTGCAGCATCCATGTAATCCTAAAGTAAAACAATAAGCCAACAGGTGGCATAGAAATGATTTATTCTAGGTATTGATCCTATTCGTTATTGAATTAGGTCACTCAAAACAAAACATGTTTTCGATGTGGACTGAATTCATGTCTCAGTTTTCTAATCCATCTACAATACACATAAGATCTCTGCCGCCATCTGCCGATAGCAACCGTACATTACATCCTCTGAAAACTAGTGATCTATCAGTGGAAGTCAGATTTTTTTAAATTCAATATTCAAATATCCAACACAGACTTTTGGATATTCTCATTAGCGTCATAACTAAAGAAATTTGAGTTGATGGCGCAATTGGAGTGGCTGAATATTGAGGCCTCGTCGATTGGCCCTCAGATTTGACTCATGCATAAAACACCTTACATTTCTCCTTCAACGAGAAAGTGCGTCCAAACTTGTAACTATACGGTCAGCAACATAAGCAGCTTGGAACCTTCCACAAAAAAACTATTCTGCAAGCAATTAAGCTCACATGAAAGCAGGTGTGACATCTGATGTCATGGACCTTGTCAACCGGCTCCAGAAATGAGGAAACAGGAGTCAAAGGTTGGTAATCCCCCCCCCAACCCCAACCCCCCAAAAAAACCTTGAGTATTTCAATTAAAATAGCTCAGCAGCGATTCTGTGCCACGCAGATAAAACGTGTTATGGTGCAGTTCCTGAAGCTGCGGTGCACGGTTCCCCCTTCAAACAAACCTGCAGCTCGGAGGACGGTTGAAGCGCCGAGGTCCACGCCATCAGATTAGACAGAACCAAGTTTCCTGTTTTCTCTTTGAGGAAGTGGCCAAGTAGACGTTTGCGGGCAGTTCCTCTTTCAGGACACGTTTAAAAACAGTCGTCTGCACTGCATGCTGGTTCACTCGTGAAGGGACGGCGGTCCAGAAGCTTCGGACACGCGGGGCGTGTGGATTCGTCACCTCGTAGGGGTTCCGTTCTGGACACCAGGAGGACTTACCGGATCATTCTACGCGTCGCACCTTTACTTCAGTATTACATTCATTAGCGTCAGGAGGTCAGAGTTGAGCCGCACCGGGGGGAAAAGCGTTTACAGGACCGTGGCTCATTATCTCAGACGTCCTTGCCCCTGGACTTGGTCAAAGCTCCTCAGCAGATTCAAGAGACTCTGAGGCGTTTGGAACAAGTTCAGGGTCCTGGGTGGAACACAGCAAGATGATTAAATAGTGTGTATGTAATGAAATGACAGCAAGCTAGTATGGCTTGTTTTTGCCTTTGGTGACATGTGAACTTTAATATCTATTGTGCGGTGCTTCTACTTTGGGATGTCAGTCACACATTCAAATCACGAGTAAAAAGTAGTAATGAATGTCTTTAAATTAATTGCATTCTATTGAGATGTTCGATTTGGAAATGATAACCCATAATCTCATTTTAAAAGGTTTATAACTGATTATATTCAGAGATTCATTTACCTTTTAGGTTAGAGAACGCCACAAAAATGAGTCAAAAACAAAATCCCTGCAATGGAACCCGGGATTACAGCACATATTACACACACAAAAAAAAAAAGTTCTGTATTTCCTTATAAGAGCTTCTCTGGCTCGAGCGTTTTGATGTTACCGAAGCGGAACACTACAGTTTGAAATGTCATGCTTTGTGAAGCAAGCAGCCGTGACTGAAACAGAAAGCCGAGGTCCAGGTGTTTCAGAAATATCTTTACACTCCACCTCTGGTACCGTCCTACGCTCATCAAGTTATTGATCCAAGTTGAAGCGTTTGTTTTAAATCTGCGTGAAGGGGAAGAAATGAGATCATTGCGGATATTGACTCCAGATGAATCTTTATTTGCCAAATTCTGCAGTGTTTGCCGAGAGGCTGCACACGATACATTGTATTGTGCCACTTGTGTTTTTAGATGGTAGGAAGCAGGTACAGTATTAGTGAAGTGAAACAGTTTGTACGGTCTGTGCAGTCCCACTTTGCAACATGAGGAATAACGCAGTTTGATTTGCTTCATACGTTACATGCAGTGAATACAGCCAATCTCTTGACATGTTCATCAGCAAAACAAACAGGACCTACAGGTTCAGGATTCTGGGGTGTGTGTGTGTGTGTGGATGGGGGTGTGTGTGTGGGTGTGTGTGGGTGAATGGGAGGGAGAGTGTCTGTTGCCTCAGTCGTCGACGGCGATGTTGCGGAACAGGTAGGCCATGGACTCTCCGTTGTGGGTCCGCCGGATGGCCTCAGCCAGGATCATGCTGACATCCACGGTTTTAATTTTTGGACACTGAAGCTTCTGCACCTCATGAGGAACAGTGTTGGTCACCACCACCTGGAGGCGCAATACAGCCTTAGTGCACAATTTCATGGTAAACGATAAAGGCTCTTTCTGAATTTGCCCTTCTACAACTTTACATATCCAACTCCAAACATAAGTATTTGATTAGTTGCAATACAAACATAGAAATGAGGTTATAACATAACATTGCAGTTGTTGTCATGACACAAGATTCCCCAATAATTAAAATCATTCCTTAGACTCGGATATCCATTACAGTGAATTGGAGGCTGAATTCAGAAAAGCTAAGTCCCATAAACAACACCAACATAAGGGTATGAAACTGTTTAGAGTACAATAGGGCGTATGCAACTCCAGGTCCAACCGTTGAACGCTAGGGATGCGGAACGGGCTTACAGCCAAGCTCTGCCTGAGAGGAATCCGCCTCAAAACATCAGCGTTTTGGGGTCAGACGGCAAGCAAACGCTGAAGCCAAAAACGACACTACCCACACACACAGGAGAGGATTTACTGACACGTGTGTGTGTGTGTGTGTGTGTGTGTGTGTGTGTGTGTGTGTGTGTGTGTACACGAGTGCAAAGTGGCGTAAATGCGACACTTTTGAACTCATCATGACACATTTTGTTATAGTAGTCTAATGTGTTATGACCAGTCGTGTTCTAGTTGACGGGGGTTGATCTCATGTTCAAATCTGGCGTACATTTCATTCCTAACTCGAGTTGCACTCATCATTTTTACCTCGTCGATAGCGGACTCCTCTATTAATCTTGGAGCATCTCCGGACAGCAGGCCGTGTGTAGCCATGATGTAGATCTTGTAGGCTCCTCTCTCCTTCAGGATCTCTGCTGCTGCAACAAAGTCCTCCAAATCATCTATGATGTCATCCTGAGAAATTGTCCAGGGAGGAAGGCAACCGAAGGAAAAAGAGAAAAATACATATAGTTGGATAGCATGAGGATCTGACATGAGTTTTTTGGGAGGAGGCGTGATAACTCCAAAAAACACCTGAAACACAGCATTTACGGGAAACATCGTCAATGTCTAACGGAACTCAAACTAGAACTAACAAATGCCACATGGAAAAATAATCTGTCACAGATGCTTGCATAACCAAAGAAAAACAATTCCTCCCACTGCATCGCTCCAATTCAAATAATCCTGTTTAAAAATGAGGAGCGAATTACGGAATGGTTTAAAGTCACATGAAAGTTTGCGTCCTTACAACAATGATGGCGATCCTGCCTCCCACATCTCCAACGACAGTGATCGGTGGCTTCTCCTTTGCCATCATTACTGAAAGATGAAATGAAAGAAAGTTTAGTTTCCAAAGAAAGATTTGGGGGGGGGTGGGTGGTGTGTGTCCATCCTCCAGCCCCGTTCACCTCCAGACGCCATGCGAGACCCCTACAAGCTTCCATATACCGAGACCATGGAGTAGAGCTTTCTTAGGCACCACAGACCAGAATTGATTATTATTTGTAATCTAATAACTATTGAAGTTATGAACATAACTAATCCAAGTCTGCCGAAGTAAAATTCTCTCAATATTAGGCAGGACTTTTAATCACCTCGAGTACTGTGAGGATTTCAAGTAATAATCAATCCAGGTCTACAACCCACCACATCGGACTGTGAGGGTGCCAGTGGGGCCCTGAACATGTCAAAAACCTTCTTCCAAACAGCAGGACCGGTCGGGTCACTTCCCAAATCCCCCCCACAGCACCATCCATCAAGGCATCGGTTTCTAAAACTAAAAACTTTCCCCATGGTTGAAAGGGGTAGAAAAGCAGGCCAAGAACCTCCAAGCGGCTCAAGCAGAAAGATGCTAAAAGGGAAATCCTCCGGCAGGGGCATCATCCTGCATGCATGGTTGTGTTCAATTAATGAACATGTGGCAAGGTACATATTTTAAGTGGTTGTATTGTTTAACAAATCAGAAAAATGACGCTACTTAAATTCCCATGAAACCTCAGGAGCAAGTAAGGTTGAGAGGATTCTACACAAGATGAAGACTAGACGTGGTGGAGGGCGGAATGGTGAGGCCAGCGTGATGGGATGTAACTTCTTTCCATTGCAAGAACAGTAACTGGTGTCATTGGGTGGAAGGAACGCAGGGCAGGTTACAGTCTACAACTCGGGTCTTCAGTGCCTCATTCTTCATCGCTGCCTCAACCTCAAGAGTTTGATTATTGAACCGTTCAGAGGTGACATGAAGTGGAAAACCATTAATTCCATGCAGGAGGCATCAAAAAGGCACAGCGAATGGACTCGAGCATTATGAATCATACTTGGGAGCTCTATTCCAGGAAATGGGGTTAGAGGTCTGTTGCCTGCACGAGAAGAAAGAACGTTATCGCACAATTAGAAACACAATGGACAAACCGTTACATAACACACAAGTCATCTCAAAAACTCATCATCTCTTATGATGGCACAGTGTTCAGGGTTCCTCACACCCACCTACTGTGAAAAATATGTCGCCTGAAGTCCCATACAATATTGCGCATATGTACATTTCATTGGTTATTTGAATTCATCCAGAGAACCAGGTGGAAACCGGAGTCAAAAGCCACGTATTCGTAAGCATACGTGTCCGATAAAGCAAATTCTGGGGGGAAAAAAAGATGGTGTGAGTGTGACTCCACTCAGCTTCTGCTGGGGACATGGAAGAGACATGAAAGTTGACATGGAACACATTTCCAAGTCAAGTGAATTCAGCTGAAAAGAGGAAAGGGAATAAATTCAGTAGAGGAAGAAAAAAGGGGGACAATGTCAGTCACTGCTTGCAGCTGGTTATGACGACGCCTGGGGGGGGGGGGGGGGGGGGGGGCTAGACCACAGAGTGTTACTGCAGTCAGCTGGGGCATTACCTAGGCTCTGAGCTGGCGATTTTATGCAGCCCTGCATCTGGTCCTCACTAAGGAGGTATTTGGATCTATTACACATATATCTCTGTTGAAAGATCCCATGGCAGCGGCGCAGTTTGTCAAATCCGGGAACTCAACATCGGCTCGGGACCCGACGCTTCTCTCCCAGTCTGATGAACACACGGCTCCGAACTCGAGCGCTCTAATCTCCCCGATGGGAATGTAGCTCTCCACGTCACCCAGCAAACAGAGCAGAGGTGGTCAGGAGTTACACTTTGTCTTTATTTGGCAAAGAGAGTGGAGTTTCCCGTTGGCAGTCCAAAGACTTAAAAAATGAATACACTCCTTCCTGATAATGCAGTTTTGTTCCATTCAATGGTCGCCCGCAAAATAGAACTAAAAAGTGACCAGAAAACATGTGAAATTAAGTGATTGCTGGTTCTCCACGCCCCCACAAAAATATATTTATAAAAGCGATAAGGGAATTATTTCCCTACTGCACATTCTTGGTGAGCCGGCTCAGTAGAACGTGCACAAAGAAAACAACCTGGTTTCTACAGCGTCACTACAGAATCCGCCTTGAAGGTCGTCTTACATGGCAGCTCCAGGCCGGTGTGTCCTGCGGTGGTGCGGTTGGGGGCGGAAGAGAACGGGGGCGATTGTCGCCCGTCGACCATGTCCAGCTCCGAGTGATGGGCCTCGCCGTGCATCACGGCCAGCCCGAGACGCAGCCTCTCGGCGTAGGACTGGGCTCTAGGACACAGGGAGACACGCAAGGGTCAAAGACAAAAGGACAATCAGAATGCGACGCTCCAGGAAGAGCAATGCCCTGAGATGGCATTTCAGATCTAATAGTTTTCTTGTTACCTCTTGGCAGCTGAAGGGGACTTTGCAACAATTACTGCATTCCTGTAGTCTGCCACCTGTGGAAAAAGGATCAAATCAAAAGTCATTATTTAGCGTACAGCGTCCGTGTGGCAACTCTGTGTCTCTCGTGTCCCTCAGCCTCACCTCTTCCTGGATGTACTGGATGAGGAAAGGGGAAGCCCTCAGGTTGTCAACAGGGAAGCTGAAGAAGCCCTGGATTTCTTTCTGGTGGAGGTCCATGGTGATGATGTGGGTTAGCCCTGAAACACCAAAGACACGCGGGAATCGTCAAGTCTAATTTAAATATAGCTAAAGCTAACATGCCCACTGTCTGACTGGTAAAGTGGCTCCTCTATGTGCAGCTGAAACCTACAGAGATCGTTTTAGTAGCTGACCGTTGGGAAGGAGCAGAAAATACACAAAGCAAAAAGTTGCAACTGCTGGTAGACTACCCTGAATATTCTGCTGAACTTCATTTATCATTAACTATCATTTCCACTGAATGGTTACAGATAACAAAAAAAACAAAAAAAAACTGGTCTGGGGTCGTCAGGACCAAATCATGATCATGTAATGTAAGATTTCTGAGACTAATCTGTGCTTTCACCCACTGGGCCTACATTTAAACTACATAATGGAAGGTAAAAACACAGTCCATACCGGCTTTGGCCAACATGGATGCTAGCAGCTTGCAGACAACGGATCCTCTCTTTCTCATCTTGCACTGCTTGCTGTAGGGAAAGTAGGGAATGACTCCGATGATGTTCTTGGCGCAGGACGTCTTCAGGGCGTAGGCCATAACCAGCAGCTCCATGATGGCCGTGTTGACATCTCTGTGAGAAAACACATTGCATTCAAAAAGATAACATTGGATTTCAACAAAATTCTCACAGAATCGTGGTGCTCGCACGCAGGTAGTCGGAGTCACGGGTTGACCCCAAAGACGACGCAAGTCGTTATGGAAGACAAGTCAGCGGCTAATAGTTGGTAACAATAAAACACTGTCTGGCATTGTCTAACCTGATTTTATTCTCATTATTATCACACGCGCCACTATTAAACTCCACCTAAACCGGCATTTTCTTTGAACCAAAAATAACCTTAAACACTGGCTGCTGCCATTTGATTCACATACAATCTGCGCATAGCTAAAAGTTAGCGAGTTCTAAAGTTCTCTTCAAAAAACAAAAAAACTTGCTCACAGAACATTTCTTCCTTTGTTTGGGAGATTCCCCGATTAAAATACTGTGGCGTTTGTCATGTTATGGTGACGAGGAGAGTCTCCCTTGCTGCTGGTGTGACAACAGGCCGCATGTAGCCACTTTGGCAGCTCGTTGAAACCGGAGATCTCACAATGTGCGACGTCCCCTGCGGGGGCCTTTCAGATAACTGATTAACAAGGACAAACACACAGGGCTCCACTGGCAGAAGGGAAAAGGGCTATAGATAGCGTGGCTTTTACCCCTCCACTCCCTGTAAAATGTGAACCTCCTTGAGACTCGACCCTGGCGGGCAGGTGGACGCGGCAGGATTTTGGATGTAAAGTAACGAAGGTAAACTTAAGTCACGCTTGTGCGAAAAGTACAAATGTTATGACGGGTTCTAAAATTAATTGCACAGTAATGACAAGAACAATGATCGAGTTTCCTGGATTGGCAGATGCACAAGTACCATTTTGTCACAGGCTCTTCGTTATGTGAATTAAATCACAAAATAGGCACGATGTAAAACTGCCCCGAGGGGAGGGTCATTTCAATTATAAGTGATCTGTGGAAATGTTGAGAATAAATACATTTAGAAGCTGCTTTGTTGGATACTTGGTGGCTGATGCAGCTTTAGCTTGCCAGATGATCAGTTTGTATTTACTACCTATTGATGTCTGAAACAAGGCTGATGAGAGCTGACCAAATATTAACTGAACGAGCCGGAGAAGATAAATGGAAAATGATCCGAGTGTTCATTTCACGTGGCGACACTTGTTGATACGGGACATTAAGGCTTCAAGAGGGTCCTCTCGGCTCACTTGGGAATGGTCTGAATGATGAAAATGTCTTGTCCACGGACGGACTCTTTCACGTCCACTCGAGTCTCTGAAAACCACACAAGAAAAATAAAAACATTGAGTTAAAGTGCCAACTAAATGGAGATGACACAAAAGCCGCTTGTTGTGGAAATGAAGCTATTGTTCAGCATTACCTCGATTTGGCTCCTGATAAACCAACGACTTTCCCAAATCCACACCCAAGCGCCTGGGGGAAGAAAAAGAAGGACCTCAGCGTTAAAGACACAAACCGGAATGTACAAACCGAATTGTAGCATTAAGCCAGTTGATGGAAAAATAAAAACCCCAAACTATTTGTATGGTCTATTTTTGTATTTTTTTTCTATGATTGGGCTGCAGCTTCTGAGATGTGTGGATCCATTTCTGTTTATTTGTGCATATTGGGATTTGGGCTTTTGGTTGAACCAAAGACATTTGACATCTGAGAAACATTAAATTGACAGCCAAATTCACTTTTCAAAACGTGTCGACGTTGACCTGCAACTTCACCTCAAACGCATCCCTTGCATCAGGGATGTGCTCATACATTTACGGGAATTTGTTCAGGAGTTAGAAATGTAATCGGACTGTAAATCTCACTGTCTGCCACAGTGAGAAAACACTCCACAAAAACCACTGGGCAAAAACATGTTGATATTGACGTCTCGGCGCAGTCAAACCCTGGACAAGCCCAGGCATGGAGAGCACTGCTGCGCTGCAAACCGATGTTGATTTTACAACCAAAACGGTGCCGCGTTTGACCTGAATAGAACACGGCAGAGGAGTTTGGGCTCGGAGACAGTGGGGGGGGCCTCTCTCTGCCTCTGTAGTCCCGACCCCGGTTTACATCCATCATAGAGTTTGAGTTTACTGCGGTTTAACGTCTCGTGCGTGTGCACATTGTTCTACTGGTCTCCAGGATAGGCAACGTCATCTCCTGAATGAAGTTCTGCAGTGTTGCCAAACAGTGAAAACCGAGAAAGCGCTGTGGGCTCTTTCTTGGCCGTCTGACAGATCTACAAAGTAAAAAAAACAAAAAAAACACTGCTGCAGCTCCCTAAAAATTTTAGGAGGGCTACAGGAGAACATGTCGACGTTTGCCGAGATCTGGTTCCGTGTACCTCAATGGGAATACAAACTTGATACTTCCCACGGCCTGGTCACAGCAGCCATTCCTGCGTGTCATGGAAGGGCAAACACCGGTGTAATTGATCAAATTAAGGTTCCACTCTCTTTGCCTGCGAGCATTCACAATAACAACAGGGAACACCGTCGATGGCGCCATGACTTGTCGAAAGCGAGGCAGCGGAAAAAAGGTGCCGCTTATTTTTTTAATTTCATGTCCCTCTGACGCATGCAGGAGGTCACCCACCGCACAGGAGCAACGACCTCTTAAGGTGAAGCCTGGCTGCCACAGCAGCATCTGCACAGTGTTCTCCTTTCATCATAACGATTGGAATTGACAGGTCTCTCTCATTTCCCCCACCCCCCTCCTCACCAACACCCACATATGACACAACCTCACCTTTATAGTGTGTATAGTGTTCCTGCTGATCTAGGGTCATACTTTTAAGGGCGATAACAAGTCGATAACAGGTCGGGCTGCACAATGATAGAAAGAGGCGAGCCAATGTTTAACTGGCATTTCTGGGTGTTTCCATGCAAAACAACTCAATGTATTCGATCCCATTCATGGAAAGAAATGTGAATGGCGGTTATTTTCAGGCTGGGAAAAGTTACTGAAATGGCAATTATGCCATCAAAGCACCAAGCTTTTTTTTTTTTACATCATGTGAAAATGGTGCCTCCAAAACAATCGCTCATTAAGTGTTTAAACGTGTTTGTGAGGGTTGTAAAGATGTTGTGTGGCGAAACTTCGTAAACGCATGCAAGGGATCAGTGTAAACAACCCAGCGGTTCAAACAATATGAAAACACCGGAAGCCACGTATGAATCACGGGTTTATCTTCCCATTTTACAGCTCTCCCATTATTGCTCCGACCCCCTGGTTTCCTACGCGGCGTGTGCGCGCGCAGCCCCAAAAGCATTACACTTTAAAACAATACACCCCCGGTGACCTCGGTTCACCCCCCCCCCCCCCGGGGTGTGCTGTCAGGAACACGGGCAGGTAACTCACAGACACACTGAAATGGCAACAAACCGTGGTGGTGTTCGCGTGGGTCACTTACTCCGTGATCTTCTTGGCAAGCTCGGTGCAGGCGGCGGTGGAGTTGGCGGAAAACACCCGGTAGCCACCTTTAGAGGCGTTCATTTTCTCGGAACCGTAGGAAAACTTGAGGGGTTGAGAGCGAGAGACCAGAGACCTGTGACCCCCGAAACGCCTAATAGGCATAGTGTTTCCAACCCAAAGTGTGTTTGGCTAAGTTTCCCCCCCCCCGCACCACGAGAAAGAAAAAAAAAAAAAAAACACAAAACCGAATTCGAGGCTGAAATACACGCAGTGGTTGGTTTAGACTCCCGCGGTGTAGACACACGTGTTTCGGGGGACTTTTGTTAAAGACGTGCTCGGCCACTCCGTGTGGAAACTAAAACAAGAGGGCGCACATGATCCGACGGTAACGCCGCTCACATCGGCCAGGAGAAAGCGCCGCTTTAGCGCTGAGGCCACGGCGGGTCTCTGGCTCTTCCCCGTCTCCAGAACAGCGGGTCGCGGGAGCATCAAGACGAACACGCGGGCACCGAAAACACCGTCTGCGGCGCCGCAACAGTAGGGGGAAAAAAAACTTCTAAACTCCGCAGCTAGCATTCAAATGTGGCAACTGTAAACTTTGCAGCAATGCGGTCGCAGCAGGAGAGAAAAACGCCACGAGCACACGTTCATTGGGTGGATGAACTGAGGGAGTGACTTTACAAGCGGACCAATGATAAAGCTCACCGAGACAAAAGTGGGCGTGCCAAAATGTACATTTGACCAATCGGCGCCTGGGATTTTTATAACCTCAAGTTAATGCGCAACGACCAAGTAGTGTTGCAGTGTGTGTTTTTTGTCGTAAATATATCAACTGTCATTTGTGATTGAATGGCCAGTTTGACATTCCTTTGGTTTGGGGACTACAGTTGTTACGGTAGAAAAAGTAGTAGGCTCTTAAAAAAAAATGGTAATCGGTAATAAGGTTATATCAGTCCCACAGTGGGGAGATGAACAGGATTCAAAGCAGTGTAGGGTGCAAAACAACAAGTATTGTAACAGCAACATTTGGATTATCATTACTATCAAAAACTTTTAAACAATCATCCACATCGACCATTATATCTACTATTTGTTGACTATTCATTTAATTGATTCTTCTGATATGAACATAATCTCCATTTCCGGTTCTTTTTCACCCACTAACTTTTACATTCATATTTTACATCTGCAATGCAACACTATGCAACACTTACATACATATTTTTACATAGAGAGAACACAAGGCCCAAAGTGTGTCCACCCCTGAGAGTGGCTCCAGACACGTGTTGCTTTAAATGAAGAGATTCAGTATTAAGAAACTCAGTAGCTATACAATCTGTTCTGTGATTAATATGCAAATGAAAATCACCAACCACAAGCACTTCATCTAGCCTGATAATAGAGGTAAATAAGTCTGTACTCTACTTGATACTCACCTGATGGACCCGCAGGGGTGTTAATGAAGACACAATAAAAACATTTCAGATGGCTTGTAAACCAGTCATTTACAATCTTGGCTTTGTTTGCTACACAGCGTGCATTAATCAGACACATGGCATGTGTCTTCCTCCACACGCGCCATGGACTCGCCTCCTCATCCAAATCCCATGTCAATGGGTATCTTTTACCGCTATGTGTTTTGCCACTGAAGACTTGTGCCTTGTTAGAAAATGTGGTAGATGAAGAGAGAAAATACACGGCTACGAAATCCTTTATGTTGGTGGACAATGGTGAAGCACAGTAACAGCCTGCGATACCGCTGAAGAGTGCTACCTGGTGATTACTCAGACCGACATGCTGGTCACATGATCGGAACATGCCGTGACGAACATATGTATAGACCATGCATGCTATGTAACCAAAAAAAATGTATCAAACTGAGAACTTATGTTCCAGTGACGGCTTAATGAAATGAGACACGTGAGTAGGTACACACACACACACACAGGTCAAAAAGCACAGACATACAGCGGGTGAAATAAGTATTGAACACGTCACATTTTTCTCAATAAATATTTTTCCAAAAGAGCTTTTGACATGAAATCTTCACCAGCTCTGGTGGGATTTTGGACCAGTCTTCAAATCTTGAAGGTTCCGTGGGCCTCTTCTATGAATCTTCATCTTCAGGTCTTTCCATAGATTTTCAATGGGATTTAAGTCAGGTGATTGGCTGGGCCATTCTAGCAGCTTTATTTTCTTTCTTTGAAACCAGTTGAGAGTTTCCTTGGCTGTGTGATTGGGATCATTGTCTTGCTGAAATGTCCACCCTCGTTTCATCTTCATCATCCTGGTAGATGGCAGCAAATATCTGTCAAGAATGTCTCTGTAAATTTGCCCATTCATCTTTTCTTCAATTATGTGAAGTTTGCCAGTACCATTTGCTGAAAAGCAGCCTCCACACCATGATGTTCCCACCTCCAAACTTCACTGTTGGTATGGTGTTTTTAGGGTGATGTGCAGTGACATTTTTCCTCAAAACATGGTGTGTATTATGGCATCCAAACGGATCAATTTAGCTCTCATCTGACCACACTACATTCTCCCAGTATTTCACTGGCTTTTTCAAATGTTGTGCAGCAAACTTTAAACGAGCTTCAACATGCTTATTTTCAGCAATGGAGTCTTGCGTGGTGAGCGTGCATTCAGGCCATGGCGGTGAAGTGCATTATTTACTGTTTGCTTTGAGACAACAATAACTGCTAATTGCAGGTCTTTCTGAAGCTCTCCACGAGTGGTCCTTGGCTCTTGGACAACTCTTCTGATTATTCTTTTCACTCCTCTGTCAGAAATCTTGCGAGAAGCACCTGGTCGAAATAAATTTATGGTGAAATAATTGTCTTTCCACTTCCGTATTATGGCCCCATCAGTGCTCACTGGATCATTCAGAAGCTTAGAAATGCGCCTATAACTAATGTCATCATTGTGTTAAGAAACAATTAGGTTATGACGGTCTTGAGACAGCTCTTTGCTTTTACCCATCATGGGATGTGTCTTGTGTGACACCTTAGCGATGAGACCTTTTTGTAGGCCATCAGGTGGGACTGAACCAGCTGATACTAATTTGCACTGACGAGGGTCTGGATTGCTTTTAAATTACTGATAGTTTTCAGCTGTTGTCTTGGCTTTCCATACCTTTTTGCACCTCCCTTTCTTCATGTGTTCGATACTTATTTCACCCGGTGTACCTATATTCAAGCAATCATTTATCCAATTTCATAAATCTTGAACGCCATTTTGGACATTATATTAAATGACATTTGAATTTACACCACTGTACTGTTTCTAATGCAAGCCAGCTCATGAGGACCCCTGGCCTGTCATTGTCTATTTGAATTAAATACGTAATTAAAAACTTCTCAGAAAATCAAAAGGTAAAGTAAGCTCAAATTAAACATTCAGAATTTCCCAAGCGTAGCTGTTCCGTAATCCGGAAACGAGTCTGCTGATTCCATTTTGGTAATTTCTTTCTGTCAGGTTCGTCAGCTGAGAATCAGGACACAAAAGTATGTTTGTCACTTTTTTTTAAAACAGTAGCACTTTATGTGCTATGGAACTAAACGCAGGGACACACGTGGAACAAGATTCACCAACAATACACCAATACGCCAACTGGCCTACGGGGGGGACTTCCGGTTTGCGCCATCAGTTTTACCTCCGCTGCTTCTGTTGCATAGCAACCTGCTGCGCATGACGGTATGGCTTAAAACCCCCAAAACGCATACAGTTCAAATAGAGAAAAAAATCTTCTTCACGTAATCAAGGAATATATGCTTCTCTTCCAGAGCATGATATATTTCAGGCTGAGAGAAGAACATTAACCGGTTATTTTATATTCAAATTAAATCAGTTAAGCCATGCACTTTCAGCTAAAAGTAACCTTAAGGCAGAGGAGATACCATCAATAAAAGAAAAATGCATCAAGCGTTCATGAATAAGTACACCGGCTTTACCACCAGGTGGCAGCAGCGCGCTACAAACGGTGGTGGCTCTATGCAAGCTAGCTCCTGCAGGAATTGTGATAATCCAGTTCAGAGTGTATTTTGCATGTTTTACAGGTGAGCTGGTGTCAGTGGAAATTAGAAGCATGTACGAAGCTAAAATAACATGTCACGTGTTGTAGAATGTGAACTTTGATGCGACAGTTGATAAATGTAGGCGATGTGTATGTTAGCTAACTAGCACGTGTTCGAGTGAGATTAGCCTAAATTCTATTTCCCTCGTCTTCGGTCACGTGACCACAGAGGGGGTATTGTTTTACAGTCCAATATCCTGGGAAATGTATAAAGATAAGTCGATGAATCCAGTTCTCAGCAGGAGAAAGACATTCGTTTTGCTCTGTTGTCCTGACGAGTGCATTTTGCGTGTTTCACAGTAACCATCAATCAATAAATGTATGTTGATCAAGACAAATCCAACTTTGAGTGTTACATTTTCCATTTTTTTTGGCAAATTTAACTGTATCTTAATATATTGAATATAATAATAGAATATGTCCAAGCTGAATGGAGCCAAATTCAGGTGAAAAGCTTTGTTCATTTGAAAAAAAAAATGTGAACCTGAAAGTTTGTTTTGTTGTATGTATTCAAAATAAAAATGAATGGATGAAAGGTATTTTAGGGTTGAATATATATATATATATATATATATATATATATATATATATATATATATATATATATGTTTTGACTGAAATCTTTTAAATAAAATACATTTTTCATTCTTCTAGTATTTATTTTTTTATATTCACTGTATTATATTTTTCGTTAGCAGATTTAATATTTTCAGATTCAAAACTTACATTTTCACCATCGGATCTTTTTATTTTTACACATTCAGACTTTTGACTTTGATCTCGTCTTGGGAAGAAGGAGTAGAAGAACCGGCGTCCTCCTCCACCTTGGCTGTCCTTAAGCATCTTCATAAAAATCATTCTCTCTGAACGCAAGAATTAAATGGATTACAGTTTCTCCCTTAGGTTTACAGATTTTGTGCAATGATTGGGATTACATTACCTTACATTTAATCAGATTTGTGGACCAATATTTATTCTTTTTTGTTTTTTGCATTTCATGATGACACAGGAGAGGTGTTAGCTAGCACATTAGCAAAAAGACCCCAAACGGGTCGTTTTGAGCAGAGCTGTTTGGGGCAGTCTGAAAAGGGGGCCGCTAATAATAATCCTTGTTGTTGTTTTAGACATTTATTGTGGTAAAAGAGCAAATTATGGCTCTAGTAAGAGTATACGAATACACTAGGTAAGATGGACTCTGAAATAAGAATGTTTTCAGTTAGATTTCCATTTACAGAATACATTTTGAACACCATCGACGGCGGGAGCTAACGGAGAAGCTAATGCTAATTAGCAATCCAGGCTTATCCATTTAAAGAAAATTAAAACAGTGTTAATTTTGGCAGCTAAGTTTTAGTCGACAAAAAAGAATTACATTTAAGTCTAGTTTTAGTCACATTTAATAGCCTTATTAAAATTTGCTTGCCTTCTCAGGCCCAGGGTTTTAGCGTTTTAGCGTTGCCTCTGAATATCGCCATGTTCCTATAATATGATAGGAAGATGCATTTAGCGAGTCGCTGTGATGTGCCAGATTCTCAATAAAGTTAAAAAAGAACATTTAAGGCAAACCCATGGTCATAAAGATACTCATTTAACGGTACATGGACTTTGCATGCCGCTAAATACCCAACTGAGATCGGCTTGTGCCGCTCAGAAAAAGGATCCGACCACCGACCACCCAACCTGCCGTTCTGACAGAGGAACCGACCACTTATCGCACTCAAAAAAAAGTATTGTGACTTTGTCAACCACCAACATTTTTGTCTCGTCCCGTTAACGAAAGTTGGAATGGATTTAGTCATAGTTTTTATTTTCAAAGATCCGTTTTTTGTCACGTCTTAGTCTCGTCTTGCGAAAAAGGTCGTCAACAAACATTTTTCAAAAGTTGGACACGCGGTTTAGTGGGGTCTGGGATCAAACCATCAATCCTCTGAGTGGAGAATGACTGTGCTTCGTAATTCAACTTCAGCTTGAATTTAATAATTAGATTTTGTCATCAAACACTTCACACTATGGCAAACAGAGCAAAACCTTGAATTAATTATGTAATATTTCAATGAACAACAACACACAGAGCTGCGACCCATGAACTGAACACATTATATATGTAAGATCTAATTTCACAGACAGTACATGAAGTCTATTTGATCTTGTTTTTGTGTAGTTTACTAGGTTATCTAAAAAAGAAACCTACCTAAATGACATTTGGTGGACAGTTATGCCATTAACAAAAGATCAAAAGGAATTTAATGGGAGCACCCCTGGAATCATTCAACTATCAGCTCTTTGATGGGTAGGAATGGGACACATTCTTTGATGCTCATGTATTTTTATTTTTTTAGTTTCATTTTATACAGCATAGGTTAAAAATGTCATGTGGACTTGAAGAAAAATAGCATTTTTTAATAAAAAATATACAGAAGTCCGGGAGCAAATGTCATTAAATGAAACTGCGTTTCCATGAATTCCATATATATGAGACCAATGGCTGTTAACTATACCTTTTTCAGACAAATAAAACTGAGGACGTATATAGACGTGGACGATGTATTGTTTGTAAAAAATAAATAAATCACTACCAAACAATACACAGTGGATTCACAGTAAAATATAGTTATACTTCTTCTTTTAACCAAAATACCTACAAAAGAAGTTGCTAAACAAAAACATTTTATCGTCCTGGTACATTTTGAGCTTGAGCTGCACGATAAGGTGCTTTTTTCATAGCTCCTAATTTCATGCTGGCACCAGAACAGAACACGGTGCCAACAGGACTGATGAGAAACGGAGTCTGTCAGTAAATGGCTCACCGAACACACAAGCACCACACCCTCAGAGCACACTCCAGCGGTCTCAGCGCTTTTTAACTCTTTGTGCACCCGGGCCGTAAGGAATACAAGTCGGAGGGTGTCCACTGGGACGGCTCAGCTACCTGCAGCTGGTTTATGCACATTTTGCGGCCTTCAAACACCATACACTGCACCAGACACACATAAAGTATATTCCTGCATACATGTGGAGAGCCACCGCAATACTGCCCACCATTTACTTGCCTGGCAATTGGCAATTAGTCTTTTCACTTCCTGTTTCCTTGGTTTCCTTTCCCCGTTTTCAGCGGTCAACTATGTTTTTTTTCTTCCATGGTATGTAACGCGTTAACTTCTCGTAGAAGCTGGCATTGGCTGCAGATTTTTCAGCCTTTTAGCACCTTTTCTTTCAAAAGGTCCAAGATCACCTGCCTCTCTTGGCTCTCCAGCTCAAATCTCCGTTCCCTTTCTTTCCTCTCGGCTGCCAGACGTTCCCTCTCTAGAGAGATCTTACCTGTGAATGAGGAAAAAAGAAATGCAATCTGTAGTTCAAAGACCTTCGAGAATGACGGCAGCAAAGCAGTTTATGGACGACTTTTTCAGTTGACATTTGTAAATGTCTCATTTATGAATGCTTCACCAACGAATTGCATGAATTACGTATTCATTCTTACAATAATGGCTGATATATGGCTTTTAATTTAGTTTAGCCTGGTTGCAAACTGTCTTTACTTGTCATAATGTTCAAATGGAGTGACATTTCAGAATGGTTATCGGGCTAACTTTATCGAATACTTCATGAAGATTTGAACAAGAATGAAAATAAGATTATTAGCGGTTAAACAGGCACATTTGAATCACAATTTTACGTGTGACAAAAACATGTTCCCCGTTGGAAGATAAAATAACCATATTCAGGGTTGAATTTGATATCAAATTAAAACGTACTCCTTTGAATCTCCAGCTCCTCCCTGCGCAGGGAAAGCTCCTCCTCTCGTAGGCGTTGCTCCGCCTCCGAGCGTTTCTCCAGGAAGCTGAGAATCTCAGAGTAGGTCTGGCAGCAGCACTGGCAGGGCCTCTTGGCAGTGGGCGCCTCTGCCATCTCCTCGCCGGCATCTTCTGGTTCTGCTGGGACCGTAATTATGTGACAGTACAGAGCAACATCGGAGGGAAAGCGAAATCGAGGTTTGAGGGATGTCAACAATCCTTGACCAGTGTGTATTTTGGGGAGGTACACTCACGGCCCAAAGCCGGTTAATGTTTCACTGATTGCATCATCCGCACCGCATTATTCCTTCAAAACGCACATCTTTTGCTACGCCTGGCGTCCACACTACTCAAAGACTAAGGCGCAAAAGAAAAAAACGCTTTCAACTCAAAAGCATGAATGCTCTCAAGTTCAACTGAGACGTCAGCTACTGGCAGATCTAGAAATATAAAAACGGACAATCACCGAACCGATTGGCAACGAGTGAGACGCGTCTGTCTTGACCCATAACCTTTGATTAGTAAGTGTTCATTTTTAAGTAACTTGTATGTGGGTGTGAACAAGGGAGATATTTAGGTCTGTCTGTTTTTAAAGACACACCTCTTCAGACTATATCACGACTAAAAACACTAACAGATTGTAGCACTTAAATTGTACTAATAATGGTGCTTATCCATAGCAAGTTGTGAATCGGCTTATTTGACATGATGAAATCTCACTTTCTTGTTTCTTGTTCTTCTGGGTTTGTATCCTTATGGTTGAAATGCACTTATTGAAAGTGGATAAAAGCTTCAGCTAAATGACATGTAATGTAATACCTTATACTCAAACGGGATGCAATTTGCCTCTCAGCAGGATGAAACCATTGAGAAATATATCCAATATTAAATGAAACATTCCTTATAACCCTCAACTATCAAGTGACTGTCAAGTGGGGTGTTTTCGAACCTGCAATGTGTGTGTGTGTGATGGTGATGTTGGGTTTGTCTTGTTCTGGGAGGGTTAGTTCTTCCATGGCTCGCTTTCTCAGTTCGTCCTCCTAACAAAGAGAAGGACAAAATGATATGCCCCACAACAATAGTACTGACCACCAACATGTGACATCAGAACGTACAGCAGAGATTGGATGAGACGAACATATGGCATCTTACAATCCAAGAAAAATATATTCTCTAATATTGATAAAATACCAAAATATGTGGATTTAATATTCATGTAGTCTTTTTGCCTGGAAAACAATTTAACCCCACGGTTACAGTTACCTCCTTACACAAATGTATCGTTCTCTTGTTATGTCTATGTATCGTCCCTATAGAAAAATTCGTATATATTCACATATTCACAGTTGTGATAAATCGCAGACCTTAGTTTAATCTTTAGCCAGTATCGTCCCTCTAACTCAGAAGTGATGCCTTTGATCCAGCTCCCTGCCACTAAAACACCACCCGTAATAATAAGGTTATTGCGCTGCCGGTGTCACTTAAAAGTTTCCACATCACCAACCTGGTACTTTGAGTTCTCGCCGCCGGCCAGCATCCCCTTCTCCGCCTCCAGCTCCAACACCTCGTGGAGCAGATCTTCCTTTTGAGCGTACAACCTCTCCGTTCCAAATCTGAGCGCACGATGAAGCACACACAAACACATTCACCTTTTAGGGGTTGGATCTGAGCACATGCAGCTATGTAATCGTGAAACCGCAGGGGGACTTAACCAACCGGCGCAGACTGGGAAAGTCTTGTTTCTTGTAGTAGTCCAGCAGCAGCATGGTCCTCTCCCTACACCTCCTGGCATCCACCTCAAAGTTCTCATCCTGGAGCGACGCGGTGATGATCTCCCCCACGCGGGCCCACACCCGCCCTGATGACGATGAAGGAGTTCACACACACACGTGGGGGGGGGGGGGGGGGTGTAATACACAGGTGTCTGTGCTCAAATGTATGTCGTTTAAAGCCCACATTGTTTACCCTTTCATCTCTGCTTGTTATGTGATGTATTTCTTCTCAAAATGAGACGTTATTGGAGTTATTCCCGGAATAAATGTTGAATGTGGCTCCAGTGACAGATATTTTGTCCATATTCATAATACATTTTATTTGTAATGCTTTAAAATGCTAAAAATAAAGTAAAACCAAGTATAAAGAACAGTGGTGACATTCAATTAAATTCATTTTATTTTGTATAGCCCAAAATCGCAAATTACAAATTAGCCTCAGAGGGCTTTACAGTCTGTACACATGCAACATCCTCTGTCCCGAAACCCTCACATCGGCACAGGAAAAACTCCCCAAAATATGAAAAAACCCTTCAATGGGGGGAAAAAAGGGAAGAAACCTTAGGGAGAAGGTCAAGAGGAGGGATCCCCTCTCCCGGGATGGACAGACTGCAATGGATGTCATGTGTACAGAATCAACAATGTAAAAGATGTACAATACATTCAACTCCTCTAAACAGGGATGATACAAGTAATTGCATGTAGCAGAACAGACATAACAACTAGTGTCCCAGTTTTAAGGGTTGTTTTGAGGGCTGACGGTCATCGTGCAGCTCTCTAAGTCAAGCGGATGGAAGAAGAGGACTCACCTGGCTCTTTGGAGGCAAAGGGGTTCCGGGCGACCACCTCCCGCAGCAGGATGATGTCATGGCGGGCTGAAAAGCGCACCTGCCGCTTCCGGGGGGTCGTCGAGTGGCCAGCGAGCGAGAACCCTAAAATTGGAAATAATAAAAAATAAAAATAAAAATAAATAACAAGGCAAACCGTGAACATATTGTTGTTGTAACTTACTAAACAAGGTGCTAAAGTGCTGTCTGGTCCCAGCACGTGTAGGCCGACTCTGCTATGGCAATAAAGTTTAAATGAATGCAAAAGAATCTACATGACGAGGTGGAACAAACGGGGGCCTGTGGAGAGAGGTGCAGAACCAACGACAGCAGCTCCGTCACCGCTGCGCTCCACTCGTGTCGTGCACGAGCGCGAGCAGCCGGCAGCCCGCGGCTCCGGGAGCGCCACCTCGACAGGTGGCTGTCCTCTCTGTCCTGAGTCCTCTTCTTCCCCCTCGACACACACACACACACACATGAGACGGACGGCCTGTAAAAGCTGGGATAGCACCCACGGAAGCTACAGCGGCGCGCGGTCGATCCCCGAGCACGCGTCACAGCGAGAGGGGGAGGAGCGCGTGCGCACGCGACGCGAGGGACGTTCACGAGGCGTTAGGATACGTGGTCGAAAGAGCGGGTTAGACGTGGAGGCGGCAACGTCTCACCGTTGTTGGTCGGCACTTCCACCGCTACCCGTTCCATGTCTCCGTTCCGTGCATCCGGGAACCGCCTGACGCGCGCTGCACACGTCCGGTCACCAGTACAGGTTCCCCACTGACGTGTAGCTCAACTTGGCGGAGAATCAGAATCTGGCGAAACGGAGAGGACCGCGCTCCGCTTGTTTGTTGCACCTGCTCCACGTGGCCACACGATGGCGCCAGAGAACTGCTGCTAAATGAGGCCAGAGAAGACCATGGATGGCTCCACAGAGTATTCCATTGGCCACATTGTCTGCCAGTTGTATTTAGTCACGTGTATTTTATGTCGTGTGGCTGAAAATCATCCAAAGTTAAATGTTTCTCCTTCACTCTGATCTTCATATCTAAGTTTTACTCCCACCACTGATTTTCTTTCTTTTGCCTTTATTTTTGCTCAATTGAAAAGTAGTTTATGTCTTGTTGAAACATGTGTTTAGCAGCAATAACTGACCACCAGGTGTCCTTCGGCTAAATGACAACAATCATACACATTTGACATCATTTGCCTGATGAGCATCCATGACTGTGGAATACAATTCATTTCCTCCTTTCATCCCTGCGGTTTGTCATTATCTGCGTCATCTATGCATCATTTCAAACCTATGGGACTGAATACTTCTCCATCCTTCATGCCTATACCAAGATGTTCATGTATTACTGTATTTTTTTGTAGAATGCACAGCCCGTCTACTATTGTAAAGAATTGGTGTGCAGTAGACAAACTAATTCATTGAACCGAGATGTAGTATTGCTTTCATTTTCATTTAAAATGAAGAGATAACTGCTCCAAAAGTGAGCGAGATTTACCGGCTGTTGAGTATTAAAGGGACAGTGTGTAGCATGGAGGGGGATTCATTGACACATAATATGTTTTTAATAAGTTAATAAGAGGACAATCAAGTCAAAATAAAAATGTTTCCGTTACCTTAGAATAAGCCGTGTGTATTTAGGGACGGGATCCTCTGTGGTTTCGTTTTTAATTTGCGTGGCATGTTTGAGTTGGTTGGAATGCACCTCACCGCTGAAACCCCTGAATCCTCCTCACTGCACCTTTTTAATGGATCATTCTGGATGGTTCTGTTCACTCCCCGTAACAGTGACCCTGCTGATACTTTTATCTGTTATCTTTTATCTGTCCTTTGCTTTTGCTCCACTTTATTCTTTTAATTATTCGCCAGAGATCAAGGATTTTCTCTTCATCCAACATCTTCTTTTGATGATAGAATAATGTTGATGTCGGAATTCTTCTTTGCTCCCTAACTAAACTATTATATTATAGGCCCTTCACCAAAATGATATAACCTAGAACAAATGTGATAACAAAGTAACATCCTGATGTTTCAGCAAAGGATCTTCAGTTAGGGAGCGAGGGCCAAGAGTAACTGATGTAACTACCGCTCACACACACACACTCTCGTTCCTTACTGTTTATTTTTTAAGCACAGACATAACCCCACAATAACGCTGACATATTGAATGCGAGATGCGCGCAGGGCACCTGGCAGCCCGCCGCGCCATAATCACCGGGTTGCTTTGTTAGCGATGCAGACGGAGTGTTTGCAGGAAGGAACGGAGGCAGAGAGAGAAAGGAGGCAGGAAGGTGTGACTGCAATCAGAGTTTTTATTATTTTTGTTTCATTTACTAAGAGGAAATTCTGGTTTGGTCCTGCAACAGAGCAGTGTTCAAAGCGAAGGAGCCAGTAATGCCCCACGCTATCTTTACAGGCTTTATTTTAGAGGCCCCCGAGGGACACCACACATACGAATGAGAAACATATTTTCCGTTTAAAACGACACGAGGTCCTCGGACAGAAGATGAACGTCGTATATAAAATGACTTTTTTCGGAATGTCATCGTAATCATCATCACTCGCTACACGCGCTGGTGTTGCACTGCAGAGGTGTGGACTCGAGTCATGTGACTTGGACTTGAGTCAGACTCGAGTCATGAATTTGATGACTTGAGACTCGACTCGACAAAACGTACAAAGACTTGCAACTCGACTTGGACTTGAACACCGATGACTCGTGACTTGACTTGGACTCGAGCCTTTTGACTCGAGAAGACTTGCTACTTCCCATGAAAACTGGGGGAAAACATTTTCACACCACCGCGCCGCTCTGTTTATCTGCATCTGTCCAAAAAATGTGCGCCACCTGTATGCAGAGAGCGCGCGCTGCCTGCACGACATCCAATCACTGCAGTCCATTTGACCGTATCAACGAGACAGCTCGTTCATGGTTACAAAAATCGGGATTTTTGAACCCGGATTCAGACTCCGATGGAAATCCTCGCCAACATTATGTCAACGTGCGTTTTAAAGTAGTGTAATGAGCTGAGTTAAAGTTATTAGTTAATCAGTTATGCAGATGTTGCATGTGTTCACGTTATGCTCCGTTACCAGCTGTAGTTACGCGAGACAACCCGAGTTTTGGGGGGCCGTGTATGCGGAAGTGTTCGTTCGGCGTGGTGACGGCCAACAGTGACCGAAGTTGAGTTGTTTTATATAAATAAATGCAGCGGAGTTGCAAGCCAGTCATCGCCTCCTTATTTACGCTGCAGCATTGGGGTGAGCGTTACAGTACTATAACACAGTCACAGTCCATCCACCATTACCCTTCCCTTCGTAGTCTAGGTCTGTGAGGCAGCGCACCATCACCCAGGGTTCCCCGTCCCCACTATAATAAAAGGACTCGAAATGACTCGAAACTAAAATGGTACGACTTGTGACTCGACTTGAGACTTGTTGGCTGTGACTTGTGACTCGACTTGGGACTTGCTTCGTCTTTGACTCGACTTGACTCGGGACTCAAGGGCAATGACTTGAGACTTGCTTGTGACTTGCCTAACAGTGACTTGTTCCCACCTCTGTTGCACTGTAATCATCACCATGGTTATGCAGATAAGAATAGAAAGCAGGCTGCTGCCTGCACACCAGCAGCTGCTCTCCTCAGTGCTCGATAGTTGATCCTTAATTAGGCTGGACACACGATCCTGATCCTGGATCTGTTAGAAATAAAGAACTTTTACAGTCAGTGCTTCAGAGAAACATCAACACCCCTTCAAACTGACTCCTCTCTAAACTCTGTGTCAGGGTTAGAAAAACCCAGTTTGGGTGCAAATTCGTTCCCATTTTATAGCATTCTCACAGGCATTTTATTCACTGTGCTCAATCGTAGTGTTCAAATGAATGCCACCTTTTGGAATCTTAAAAGAAAAATAGAAGGTGTCAAATGTTGGATCACTTTCTGCTTCCTGTGTCATGTTTTGTCCTTGGTATCCAAGGCAGGAATTTCCCATTTTCCCTTTTAATTAATTCTCACTCCTCTGCGTCCTTGGAGACACACAGACCCTTCAGCCAATTTGAGAACACATCAAACTACATACTGAAGGCCGACTTTACAGGCTTGGATTTAGCCAGTGTCGTCTTGAAGGACCAATTCAGCTGGCCGGGTAGATGTTTTCTCACTGGCAGCTTCCTCCCAGTCTTGTTAGAAAAGAAGCCTTTTGAACACCCTCGATGTGTGCGTAAACCACGGCTAATAGTGATAACAGCAGCTAAGAATTACTCAACATTACTCAATATTTCTCAACCAGCTAATGGTGGTTTGCAATGATTCCCCTTTTTCATGCACTTTTAACACCATATAAATGCCTTTCTGTTATTTTTAGACCTTTCACTCCACCACACGTGTCCCCCTGATGGTAGCGCCAGATGGAAAGTCGGGGGATCACCAATGTTTTTATGATTCACTTTCTGGGAACCATGCGTCTCTGTGACAAAGCGAACGGCAATATTTTCATTTTCTGCAATATTTCACTTCACGTTTGTTAAAACATCAATGAGCTATGCTTTCATTTATTACATTGGCAGCTTCAAGTGTGAACATTTACCCTGAACATTATAAAAAAAAAACGGTCCTTAGTCTTCCCCTGAAGCCAGCGGAGTCCACTGCATCGCACAAACAAATGAAACAAGACGTGAAAGTATGATATCAAACCACAGTAACCATGGCAACAAAGCAGTGACAGATACAGATACGACTCCTCACCCCCTTCGGTTTCTCGGTACACAAACAGGCACGAACAGGTGAACTTACACACTTGTTAATTCATGTCTCATTTATTTATTCCTAACAACTTGTGCCATTTCCTCTTATCCACAGGATGTGGGCTTTGACTGACAGGCGGGCCCTTTTCACGCGTAGCGCTTACTGTAGGCTGCGCCCGTGATGGAACTCATAGTGTCTTCACTGAGGATGACTCACACTGAAGATTACACCCCCCCCCCCCCCCTCCTCTCCCTCCCACCCAACGCTGTCCCCTCTCGCCGTTTCCCTCTCTCCTCAAAACTAAATCTTGAATCCTCACTTGACTCGAGCAGAGCACAGTTATGGGACGTTGCCACGCGCCCCCCCCCCCCCCCCCCGCCCCCGCCCCCCAGCTGGTGTAAACGGCTGGTTTTGTGTCTAAAAGTGAACAATGAGGAAAAGAAACATGTCACACGCTGAATAAATGATCACTGATTACACGGAGGTTGTCACAGATGTGTGCACTGTGCAGATCAACTGTGGCAGCAGCAGAATATCACACTTTGCAGCTTAAGAAGCACTGGGCGACTTGACAATGGATACCGTTTAAAAAAAAAAAATTGCATGGTCGTCTCTATTTAAATTCAAATACAACAGTTATGTTTTGGCAACATGGTTCACACTGTAAAATACTTAACATTTTGAGACACTTTTACCATGCGGGTGTCCTTCCTTCTGTTAGTCACAGACACCTTTGGCACTGCGGAGAGATGCCTCCCTCAGTTGGTTCTGTTATCTTCTCCAGCGGCTGTCATTTCAACACGTATTGGCACACATCTAATTCTCCTGTGACCCGTCATGACAGCACCCGACACGGTTGCCGGGCGATATGTGACCCAAAGCCTCTTTTGACAGTTTTCAGACTGAATATCAATAGATCTAGCGATTTAACAAAAGAGACAGCTGTATCCCTCTTCAGGACCCGGTTTGGAATAAACCACAGAGGCGAAACACGGCTGAGAAATAATGATTCACCGATTCAATATGTAATGTATAACAATTTAAAATACTTTCAGATTACATCCAGTGTAAATACTGTGCAGGCAAAGCTGCCGTGTGTTTGTTTAATATCCAAGCAATTTTCCTGAAAAAGTGACCCCGAGGCTCATTCGTGATACATTTTGTTTCAAAATGGGCTTTCTTTCTTATCTCCAGAGGGATTTGCTCGAAAAAAAAAAAAAAACAAGATCATATCATCTCGTGTTTGCCTTCCATTAGGTAACCATGAAAGTTTGTGCGGGAGGATTTGTTTTCGTCAATCTAAAAGGTCTCATCCCTCCGATCCATCCAACCCTCCTCATTGTAAAGATATGGGATATAATTGGTTGCTACGGTGACCATTCTTCTTGGCAACACAGAGGTGCTCTGTAGTGTGATTGGCCACCACATCCTTGTGGCACAGGCCGTGCACGAGCCTCCCATTCACCCTGCACCAGTAAGGACATAGTAACTAATAAAATACTGGGTGCTGAACATTACATAATGTTCATGCATAGGGAAAGTTGGCTGAAGAATTCCCCCTCTTGACAGCAGATTAAACTTACAGAGTAGCTGGAAACAAGGGATATTTGAACATAGTGCATTTGTAGAATCTGCAGTGTGAGCTGGGTGCTGATCCAGCCCCGGGTGTGAAAACATGAGTTGATAGAAAAAGAAAGTGAAACGGAGTAAGAATGACTCATTCATTGTGCGTGAGTTTGATTATGTGAATGCTGCATTAATAATTAACGTTGACAAACACTTCTAGAGATGATTTTCCAGGACATAATCGGATCTTCTGACTGCAAATGTGATTCAAAAGGTGTGCAAATGTTTGTCTGTAACCAATTTGATATCTGTGAAGTAAAATCATACACGCTAAGAGATGAATTCAATCATAGAATAATGCAAACACACACCTGGCACAACAAGCTAACAAACATGTTGACCAATTTAAAGTGCACTGCTACCATGTGACACGTTGTTCAGCGACTCAACAACACGACAGAGTTTACACTCTCGTCCATTTAGACGTTTACATGATCCTAAACATGGAGTCATACAGACGCCAATGTTTTTGGGGACCTTTCTTTTTCCAGGATGTGTTTTTAATAATTGTAAAATCGGTTTGTCATTAAATGAAAACTGGGCGTAATGAGACATCCGTTAGACATCCAACCGCCATTTTTCCAAAGGTTGTACTCATTTAAATCTGGAGGCAACTTCCTCCCGCGAGTCCTCCTGATTAATGTCAGTTTCATTAGTGCTGCTGTTTGCCAGCAGTCTGTAGACAGGCCCGCTGAGTCCGGTGAAACATCTACTTTTTATTTTATTTTTCATTAGCACAGTCATCATAGCGCTGTATTATCTTTTAGATATCAATCTCATAGTTGCCATAGCTGATCTAAATGAGTGTGCACACAATACATGCCTGACCTGCGCTGTGCTGTGCTCATGGCTAAAAAAAAAAAGAAAAAAAAAAAAGAAGCAAACATCAGGGGTTGGGTAGTTTCTTTTCGGAGGCTGTGATGAGTAAAAAAGAAAGAGAAAACAGCCGTGGGATGAGAGCCGGGTGATGAAATCCAATGAAAGAGACAAACAGATCCAACATCCTTTTCTCCCTCTCTGGGAAACTGTCAAAATGCAACCGCTCCATCCACGCTTCAGAGTCTTTGTCGGGCTGAAACTCAAAATATTTTTTGGGTTGTGCCCCCCCCCCCGTGTCAGCGCCGGCAGCTGGGGCCCTCTCGGTCTACATGATGGAGCAAGTGAAGCCGCAGCACTCCTTCAGTAAGGTGAGGCCCGTCTTGGCGAAGGGGGAGGAGGCCTGCTGCGACCTGGATGGCCCCCGTCTGGTTGGTACCCCTGAAACCCACAGGAATGAGAAAAAAAAGCCTTCAATTTATTCAAGCCTGCTTATTTACCTTGTTAATTCCTAACACTTCCCTTTTACTTGTTTTGTATTTTGATTGAGCTCAAAGTACCTTTCTTCTTCATATTTCTTGGGAATTTGGATTTCAGAAAATCTGCCATTTCTTTATCTTCTTCCTTCTCCCTGCAGAAAATAACAACGATTGACACAAAAAGAAATACAAAGTAAATGCATGAATAAATAAAAAAAACACATGGATCACGATGTAAAGTCTCCACCCGCATTATAGATCACAAAAGTGAAATATACAGGAGGCTCTTGTTAAACAGATGTAAAAGTGAAGTTACACCTGCTAGCCATCTATTTTACAACTAGTGAATGGACATTCTAGAGGAAGAAGTTCTGGCTATTAGAGAAGATTGGATTTAATCTCCACCCTTAAACTCAATGAAGCTGGCATCAACTCTTTGTCTACAAAGAGACGTTTCTATTGGATAAGCACACTCTGCATATTTTAATATTTGCATGTTTAAAGTGTCTACTGATGCTCTCTGTAGCATTTCTATATTATGTGTTCTATCTTGCTCAACAACAACAACAAAAAAGTACAACATAAAAACTGCCGATTGCACTTTGTTGTGAAGGACAGTCGGGGTAAGATAAAAGAGAGGAATAACAACAGAACCTTCCCTGCACCTCCTCATGTTCCCAAGGCAGCGATGCTTTATACTGTCTGAGCAGTGAGGCTGTACCTGTGATTGGTTTAAACTTACATTTTTGTGACCTACAATAAGCCCCCCCATTCCAATTTACATATGTTCGACTCTTATAAAAATATAAAAACAAACAACACAAAAGGACGTGCGTCTAAAAGGACGTCCTGTGTGTTTTGTACCACACTCGTCTCTCCCGCGCGTCAACAGCAGACTTGAGAGGCTTGCCGCCCCCCCCCCCCCCCCCCCCCGGAAAGATACCGAAAGAGAAGCACACTTCTGCAACGTTTTCTTGGTTCTAGTTTCAGCCAACGGCAGCTCCTCTGGCTTTGATTTGCAATGCCTCTCGCGGAGCTGTGCCCCAGGAGATGTTATCACACCAATGACGCCGAGCTGAGACACAGCTTCTGCACTATTGGTCAGTGAGCCCTCGCGGTCAATCACGAGCATGCCCCACGAACGGCGCTCAAAAAACGTCCGTTATCAAAGAAAAGATGGCTGCTCCCCTGCATGGAAAGAACATGTCAAACTTGGGCCTTTTCCTCGCAGACTGGGTCATTGCATTTCCATCTGGCGTGCGGTGGGTTCCTATTTTGTCATCTTTTAATTATTCATTCATGGCCTACGGTGAGAGTCACCCGCAGGAATCCTGCCAAGCTCTAATGAGACCGCGGAGGCACCTGAGACGCTCGAACTCCACGTCGTCCACCAGGAAGTCTCTGGTCTCCACAAGCTTGTGGATCTGCTGCAGCAGTTCTTCCTCCTTCTGCCGGTCCTCGTTGGACTTGTCATTATCTGCAGCACAAGACATCGGAGTCGTTTTAGGGGGTTGTCCCAGGTTAGCAACTCTGGGACAGATGTGACAAGGAATTCGAGAAAAACATACGTTGAATTGATAACTGAATAAGAAGTCAATTCTTTGGAAGGAATGATTATATTCAATGGCGGGAGTCTAGTGGTCCGCTGTGGAATAAAAATGTCAATTTACAACAAGTCAATTTACAGCTGTACAGCATGCGACAGACCAGCAGGGTCTGTGTGCCAAGACCCCCCCGATTTGGAGAAGGAAAAGTGTTTCCTTCTTTAACGGAGATAACAAGATCTCACAGAAATATGTGAAGTGACCACAAGCTGGAAATCCGTAACGAGTGAAATGACGAATGAATTGAACCACAACAAACCACTCGAAAAAAAAAGAAAAGTATGTAAAATCAATTCAGGTTTTTGTTGAAAATTACATTTCATTTATCCGACTCTTTCACCCAGAACTGCATTAAACCACGAGGGCACAGAGCAGTTTCTAAAAGGGAGCCAAACTACGACGTGTTCTGTGTTAGTAAAGCGCTACTCATCTGACCCGCCCACCATAATGGTCTATTGTTCCTAATTCACTTTCCATTGACATTGACTACGTGCCACCGCCACGTAATTGTGAGCAGATTGTGGTCATTTCGCGTATTTCTTGCGCAATCACGCAAAAAGACATGAAGAAACCTCTACGATTGCGTAAAGCTAACCGCCTTCTGGCTTCATCTTATCAACTAACTAAGGATGAAGATATTTTCCTTTTAATTTTCTCTGCCGGCTTTTTATAATTCACACCAAGACCAGATGATTCCTACCTGGTATGGACACCAATTTCTGCAGCTCCTTCTTCAGGCGAGTGATCTCCTTGCACAGCTGGATGTCATCCATCCTTTCGCACGCACAAAGCAAAGACACAAAAAAGCAGGCAATCAATGCACGCTCGACTTTATCATATTGATCTAATATGTCACACGGGAGACGAAACAATCTTTTCTGAGGAGGAATCCCCCCCGGCGTCTCTGGAGCCAGTCAGCGGCCCTCCCACTCAGGGGATCATTACGGACCTGAGGGCCCTCTTTCCCTCCCTCGAGTCAAGTCACCCAAGCTGCTGAGTCTCTGTCAAACCCGGAAAACACACCCGCGGCGCCCGCTGGGTCGCACGCCACCGCTCGCACGCGCTTCGCACGCGTTCGTCCACGTCGGTGAGCGTGTCGTCCGACCGCGCCTCTTCCACCCGTCACGTGACCTGCTCTGCACGGTGGGGGGGAAAGGCCACGAGGCCTGGAATACAAATGATGGGCTTTTACTCAACGCGCCGGACGATAGCACGACTCGCAGTAATAGGTTTGGAATAGTCACTCTCCATCTCCGCCCTCTTACCCTTCCACCACTTGCTCCTCCCGACCCTCATGCTCTTGTTTTTAAACCTGCTGCCCCCCCCCCCCCCCCCCTACACACACACGCCACTGTCTGAGCCGCGTTGCCCACTGTCTTTCAGAGGAGCGGATGAATAAATATCCATGCATTAGCCTGCTTAGCGGAGCCTTTGGGATTCTAATGGAGGGCCAGCTGGGGGTGGGATGGAGAGGAAATGTGAGAGAGAATGAGAGGGTGATGCTGCAAGGAGATGGAGTTCTTCAAGTGCTTTTAGTGGGAAAAGCTTGGACTTAGGTGCAATCATCTAGCTTGTTTTATACACTGGCTTGACAAGCTATTGTAAACTTTTGTGAACAAATTACCTGAAAAACCAGTAGCTGCACATGTTGTCAAAGACCATGCATCTAAAAATGTATAAAGTATAAATTGTAACTGTAATCCTAGTTATGCCACGCAGTCATCCAGCCAATTGCTTTTCACAGGTCGTGTTAATGTGTTAGCGTGTTGGAAATACTGGGCCGATTTCTGGATGGCATTTTTTAATGGTCATGATAGCCAGAACCCAAATGACAGTTACCTTTAACCCTCCTCCATGAACAAATCAAAATTTGGACCTGTCAAATACACCAATGATGGCGTGATAACGTTCTAATGTTAAAATTGAGATGTACCAAGCACAGCTTACTGGCAGTAAGCTGTAGATCCAAGACTGGGGTGTCCTAAACAACCAAATCAATGATAGCTAAGGTTGGGTTCTGCAGTTAGTTAAGGGAAGGGAAGGATCATCATTATTGTGCATTGTGTATTCACACCGGCTACAGCTGGCGGCCATGACACTAGATCAATCAGCAAGGTGAGGGTAGTGATGAGCCACTCACATGTATCTGAGCTCTGACTCCCTCCTGACCAGGACGTCCCTGATCCTGTCAATCTTAAAAAGCTCCCCCTCGATGTCGTCCGTGGTGATGGTGGAGTCCGCCATGGACACCACGTCGTCCTCTAGGGAACGGAGAGAGACAGATGCAGGAAAAGTGGCAAGAGCCAGTGACACATATGCAACGGTTCTGATATAAAACCATAAGTGCATGTTGATTATTTTCTTTACAGCGATTACTACTAGCAGACAATGATCCAATATCAAATTTGGCTCCGCAGAGCAACAACTGCAGATGAATATGCATTTCAGATTGAATAAACAGATGCACTCATGAAATTGATGAGGAGCACATCCTGGCAGCCAAATTACCCCGTGTTAGTGGTTGGCACAGCTCACAAGCCTAACACACTCTCTCTCTCTCCTTTTTCCACGCACACACTGATTAACTGCAGGGACCCCGGCGGGGGGGTCAGCACAGTAAATAAGCACCCTCCTCCTCCAGTACACACTTTGCAGTCCTGTCTATGCTGCGGTGGCATCCTGCAATCCACTGCACTGTAGGTTCACAGGACAAATAATAATAATTAAAGAAAAAGGCCATTAAAGCGTCTTTCAATTTCATTTTCTCCCGGCCTGGCGGGAGCTTTAAAGATCCTAAGAATACACGTGTCGCTGGTAACAGTTGGTCTCAAGTAGACGAAGTAGAAGAATTTTCAAGCTTTCAAACAATCATGAAGCGCACAGAGGGCGCCTCGATGGTTCGGTGAACAGGGATATCAAACACAACGCGGCGTTTCAATCTCAACACCACTCCCCGAATGTCCTCTTGGCTGCATCCCTTTGAATCAAACAGATAGTTCTTCATGAAAATTCAATGAAAACAAAGCAACCTAAAACAAAGCAAATGATGTCTTTGCTGAAATAATCATTTACAGTGATGTATGGGTTCGTTAACACGTTTCTATGAATCTGCCATGAAATACTTTTATTCTGTGTATATATCCAGCCAGCATGTCCAACTGGAACACACGCATCAGATATAATTTACCCTGAGATCAAAGAATGGCTGATCTCCTTGAAGGCAGTCACAACTTTAATATTGACAAAAAAAATACCAGATATCTGTTCTTCAAGTGTTAAGCGCATTAACACCGCCACGGCCGCGGATGACTTCCACCCGCCTGCAGGGGGCTGCACGACGCGGGGGGGGGGGGGGGGGGGGGCGACGAGGATGCACATAATCAGGGTGATACCAATACCCCCCCCCCCCCCCGTTGACATCCACTCCCCGGGGTCCTTAAACCCTTCACTAAGTGGAGCTCTAGTGTGTAATATTTCTATTCTAGTCACATTGAGCCTAGGGGGGGGGTTTCAGAGGGCTGGACGTCATCTGCTCCACCGTGAAAGGAAGCAGAATGAAAGCGTAACACACTAATTCAGACTGGGGGCTTCAGGTTGGTAAAAGCACCACGGGAGAGAGCACTGTAAGCACGTTTTCTGACAATCGCCGGCTCTCGGGGACGACGTGGAGCAGACTGAAAAGGAGAAAAAAAGAGGTTCTTGAGGTACGGAAACACATCTTCACACGCACTCCGTTACTATGACAAACGTGGCTGACGTCAGCGTGGCGTCGACACAGCCTTGACACCTCCGAGGAGGCAGCGAGGAAAGGTTTGCAATAATGAGATTAAAACCGTAACGAGACATGAAAGGATCGACACCTTTTCTGTGCGTGTTAATCAAAGTTAATTTAAATACGTTGCCTCATCAATAGTAAATCCACCTGATGCCTAAGGCTAGTATGTAGAAATGTGTTTTTCTTTATATCAATTTGGATGTGACGGACTCAATATGAATACTTTTCACGTGGCTTTTCTTTGGTGCAAAAAAAAAAAAAAGAAGCATTTTGTGTCTTCTTTTTCATTTTAAAGGCATATCTATTGCAAAATATGAGAAGATCAAAGCAATGTTTATGTTTGTAGCCTAAAGAAAAAGGTCATTAACTCCAAGTTAAGTTAACTGATACCAGAGGTGGGATCAAGTCACTGTTAGGCAAGTCACAAGCAAGTCTCAAGTCATTGCCCTCGAGTCCCAAGTCAAGTCGAGTCAAAGACGAAGCAAGTCCCAAGTCGAGTCACAAGTCACAGCCAACAAGTCTCAAGTCGAGTCACAAGTCGTACTATTTTAGTTTCGAGTCATTTCGAGTCCTTTTATTATAGTGGGGACGGGGAACCCTGGGTGATGGTGCGCTGCCTCACAGACCTAGACTACGAAGGGAAGGGTAATGGTGGATGGACTGTGACTGTGTTATAGTACTGTAACGCTCACCCCAATGCTGCAGCGTAAATAAGGAGGCGATGACTGGCTTGCAACTCCGCTGCATTTATTTATATAAAACAACTCAACTTCGGTCACTGTCGGCCGTCACCACGCCGAACGAACACTTCCGCATTCACGGCCCCCCAAAACTCGGGTTGTCTCGCGTAACTACAGCTGGTAACGGAGCATAACGTGAACACATGCAACATCTGCATAACTGATTAACTAATAACTTTAACTCAGCTCATTACACTACTTTAAAACGGACGTTGGCATAATGTTGGCGAGGATTTCCATCGGAGTCTGAATCCGGGTTCAAAAATCCCGATTTTTGTAACCATGAACGAGCTGTCTCGTTGATGCGGTCAAATGGACTGCAGTGATTGGATGTTCAGGCAGCGCGCGCTCTCTGCATACAGGTGGCGCACATTTTTTTGACAGATGCAGATAAACAGAGCGGCGCGGTGGTGTGAAAATGTTTTCCCCTAGTTTTCATGGGAAGTAGCAAGTCTTCTCGAGTCAAAAGGCTCGAGTCCAAGTCAAGTCACGAGTCATCGGTGTTCAAGTCCAAGTCGAGTTGCAAGTCTTTGTACGTTTTGTCGAGTCGAGTCTCAAGTCATCAAATTCATGACTCGAGTCTGACTCGAGTCCAAGTCACATGACTCGAGTCCACACCTCTGACTGATACCCAGTTCGGCCTTTTTAAAAGACACGCTGCAGTCCCCCTTGGATGTCCGTATGGAGGCCTTTAAATAGAGAAAAGAACCTGCGGGAGTATCCTCCAAGAATCATTCTTTGTTTTTTTGTGTCCATGCTTCTTTGTGCTAACTGCTCCAGCTCCGTACTTATTGCACAGACTTGAGAGGAGTGTCAATCCTTGGTAGTAAAGCAAAACGCCTATTTCAGATCTGGAGTTACTCACCGTGCTGTTGGTCGTATTGTGTTTCCAATCGTTGGTTTCCCACAAACCAAATAGTTTTGCTTGCAAATGTTTAATCTTCCCTGATCTTTAATCGCAGACAGTAAGCTGCTCCCGGACATGAATAAACTTGAAAAACAGCTAAATGTTTTTGCGTGCTTTTTTTTCTTCCTCCACCTCCTATGACAGACGGATATTCATCACTGCGACGCTTTGCACTAATTGCCGGAGCGGAGGCCTCATTAGTTCCACCCCGTGCTTTTCTTCCCGTGACGAGTCAGCGAGACAAGTGAATTGTCCCATGCGTGACATCGTCACAGGGGCTTTAGCTGTCACATTAGAGGCCCGCGTGTTCGGGTTAATGTCCGAACTGCAGAAGAGGAGATGGGCAGGAGTCCGCGTTGTCCCAGGCGAGAGAAAGACAGACCCCCCCCCCCCTGGTTCTTTGTGTTTCTCATCTCACGTCGCACGCTGCACACCCAGAGATGGTGGAGCGCCTGCGACGTCTGACCCGTGGAGCGGGAGCAACGACGGGCAACTGGACCGTGATGGTGAGAAAAAAAAGAAAGAAAAAAAAACGTGCCGCATGACGTCACCGTTTGCTCGGCCCCGTTGCTGCCTCGTTTAGAGGCAGCGTGTTCCCCTGCAGAGGCTCTCTAGAACAGGTCATTCTGCCAGCTGAGCAGCTATGACTCATCTCTAGGCCGAGTCGCTGCCTCTACAGTCCCTCTCTCCTCACTTCACCCAACGCCACTCAGGCTGTCCCCTCTCCTTATCCGAACCCCCCCCCCCCCCCCCCCCCGCCGGAAGATGGGAATCATGAGCTCAGTTCGCTGTCTGTGCTCCAACCCTCTTCCCTCGGTTTAGTAGCAACCGGCAGTGACCAAAATGCGAGAAGAGGAGGCGGGTTGATGAGGAGGTTATGAACCAGAGGCGTGGTGGGATGAAGAAAAATGATTCTGAGCAGCTTCACACACTTAATTCATGACTTCAGCACTACCTGAAAAAAAACAAAAAAAAAACATGATGCTATCATGAGCATTGCTAATATTTAATAATATGAACATAGAGGAGGATGTTAATGACAATCAGCGGTGTTTAGAGGAATAGAACCGAAGAACATTAAACATTGTCTGATTGAAGCGTTCCTTTAGGAGATATGCTGCTTTTCACAGATTTCAATGTCTTTGTGGTTTTCGACAATTGGTTGAACAAAAGGAACATCTGGGAAATTTGGATAGATATGCAAAAGGAATTAATGAGAAAGAATGCGATAATCTAATTCCCATATTTGCTGCATGATTTTGATAAATCCTCATTACGGTGCAAGTGTTCCAGCAACTTCCGACCTCCATTGGAGGTCCAGCCAAGATCCCAATGAGGGTCATTATTCATCATCTGAGGGTGCAGGTTCCCAAGCAGGCTTCTCTTTACACAAATAACAACACACACACACACACACACTCAAAGAATAAACACCTGTAGATTCTTGACATTTACGAAGCCGCTGCCTGCACCGCAGCGACACAGAACTACATTGATCAGTTCCATAACAGTAACCCAGATAGAAAACACACTAAACAACAGTCTCTTTAGTAATCCTTTCTGAGGGAAAAGACAAGACCCAAACCTATTCTGTATCATAGAATAAACAATTTAATTCACTGCATTGTGTGTGTGTGTTCACAAACGTACGTGCATATATACATATATAATCTTTTTGGTTAATATATATCTATTTGTGTACCTGGTTTGCTGGTGTCTCTGCTCCAGTCAGTGCGCTCCAGCGAACCGTACTGGTGAGAAGATCCCGTCTTCTTCTCCATTGGTCCTTCGGCTGCTCTTCTTCTCCTCGGTAGCGGAGCGTCAGCAGCAGTGAAGCGGAGGAGGCGCGTTGCCGTGTCTCGCTGCGACCTGTGGAGATGCTCCAGCGGTGGCTCACCAGCTGTCAGTGGGTAGAGACCGTTCCAGTGGTAGCCTGTGCTCGGGCTGGATGGATAGTAGTTGAATAGCGCCATCTGGTGTCCGTCTGGGGGCACTTACGGCAAAACGGTTCGAATCCACTTCTCTCTCTTCAAAAAATGTGATTTATTCGAACACATTTTCTGAGATATTTATTATAAGACACACAGGGCAACCATATATTTACACAATGGCAATTTGATTTTAATGGCGTCATTACATAATAATATTAAAAATAAGGTGCAAAATGTCATTATGTTAAACTCCTGGTTTTTAACCTGCCAGGCCAGCAGAGAGACACACTCAATAATACATCACATCGAGTTAATGGGGGCATCAAAACTAATCTCCAAGGACATTCTTGGGTGTGTATTCTAATACATCTGTGACAAAGCCAATGTCTTTAACATTTGTGTTGTTTTAGTAACAACGTAATAATGCATGTAGCCATTTTACATGCCTAACACAAAGTTGCTTCACAAATAATAATACAAAACCTGCAGTCTTAGTGCAAATACATTCAGCTCAGGACATTGATGCATTATTGAACAAACAGGGCAGTGAGTGGCTGGAGGTCAGAGGTGATTGTCAGACCTCTGACCTCCTTCAGAGGTCTCAGGCTGATCCTTCTGGCCAGTAGAAGGCAGCTGTGAAGTCCAACATGCTACTTTATGCACATCAATCTGTGCATATGTATGCCTGATACAGTAAAATACAAAAGCTTTTAGCCTGTTGGTAGTTCTAAAATCTTAAATTCACATCTCTGCTTGCTAATATTTCCCTTCCGGGCACTATTGTTCTTTGGCATCTGCTTGGATCTACTGGAACTATGTAGAGTAGTAAAAACACTGTGGAGATGAACAACAACCCAGCGGGGTGTAACACAACATATTTAAACAACAACAGTACTGGGATTGTTGGCTTTGATTTTGTTCCATGCATGCCAGTCAAACCTAAATGACAGAACCCACTGTCTTTTTGTTTTCCAGGAATAGCTCAGTGTGTGCCAGAGATGATTCCTTTTGTCTTCCCACGTGTCCCGACTGGTTTTTACGCCGCCCCCCCCCCCCCCCCCCCCCCGCGGCGTCAATTCTTCAAGTTTCTCTGCGCGTTCCGTCCACGGCGTCAAGTGATGATGCCGGCAAATGTGTTGATGGGCAGAGGGAGCCCTTTGTTCATGTATTTGCTCAGTCCCGCCTCCTTTCCCACCCCCGACTTGAAGCGGATGGTTTTCTGGACGCAGTAGCCGGGATCGAGACACGGGGAGATCTCCAGGCTGCAGCAGAAACATGTTGGACATCGGTTAGCACACATCATGTGGCCGGGTGCTTTGTGTCCCTAACTCCTGTAACTGTCCCTGCTGGATCTGTCGCAGAGGTTTTTAAGAAGAAAGCGTGGACAGATACCACGCCACGCCGCGTGGCCCTTTTTTTTGGCCGGGCCGGTCCTAAAACGCCAATCCTTCCTATGATCTTTACTCAGAGGTGTATCACAGAGTGCTGGACTTTCTTACCTCTGCACGTCTGTGTAAATTCTCCGGCGGTCTCTGTCCAGTGTAACAGTTAAAGGCCGACCCTCCAAAGTGCGAATCTTTAAGTTGCTTGACCGAAAGGTGGACCCCTGGGAAATAAAAATGAAGGGTTTCACTGTTGAGTTCTGTGAGCTGTTTTAACACAAGTGTGTGAGGATTATCCACAGGAGATGTTTGTATTGCCTTAACTCACCACATTGTTGTTTTGGTTTCTTGTAGGAGATTCATTCAGTGTCATTGTCAAACAGTTCAGATCTGTGAGACGAAGGCAGAAACAAATAGGTAGCATGAGAAAAAGCCATCAAATATATATATATATATATATATATATAATCATATACCACATATCTATCTATATAGAACTATATATCATATCTGGGGTCTGAGTATTGAATGTCGAGTTGTTTGAGATAACACTGAACCTTCTGCCTCGTTGCAGGGAATAGCAGTGATCTGAGCACCTGACGTCCTCACTGATATTCCTTTGTCAACGTCTCGCCCACTCAGCGTCACCTGGACACACACACACACACACGCACGCACGCACACAAACAAACCGAGCATGCAAATGTCAAGCCTATCGCATTCAAACACCGAACACAAACAATGCGCTAAAATTATACAGAGCGATTAAGCATGAGGCTGCAATGACACTGGGCAGCAATCCAGTAAGCAAACCGCAGGGTGTGTCCCCCTTAAACCTCGGCTGCACCGTGAGAGTAAACGAACAAAACGCCCAGCGGCCTCGGACGCGGTTCGTCACTCGCGCGCCTCACGTCTGAATCGATACGGTCACTCTCCGTCTATTTTGCAAGTCAATGACAAACGAACAAGTCACTGTGTGAAAGGCCACAGAGCAGCTGACACAGCTGGGTGTGTAGTTTAATCAAACACACACAGACACACACACACACTGCCCAAACGATTCAAACGTGGGCAAACGCTCTGTGGGTTTTCATCCCACCGTCTCTCCTCGGTGCGGTGACAGAGGAGTCAGCAGGCAGTTAGTGTGCGGCGTGAAACATGGCCATAGAAGTTGTTTTCGGCGAGCGTGAGTCACCGTGAGCACGAGATGTCTTCCAGGGCAAAGCCGTGAACGCTGTTTGTTTTGCAGGAGATTAGGAGACTAGCCGCAGATGGACACTCCTGGTGGAGGTGATGATGGATGGAAAAAAAAAAAAAAAAAAACGGACAAACCGGACAACCCCCCCCCCCCCCCCCCCCAAACGTACCTTTCTGTAATTTAAGGAGATCATTGCCCCGCAGATCTCCCCCGAGCTCC